>NC_045958.1:3992484-4289984 GCF_010909765.2 Amblyraja radiata | reverse complement strand
CACACCTGGAGTATTGCGTACAGTTTTGGTCTCCTAATCTGAGGAAAGACTATCTTGCCATAGAGGGAGTACAGAGAAGGTTCACCAGACTGATTCCTGGGATGTCAGGACTTTCATATGAAGAAAGACTGGATAGACTCGGCTTGTACTCGCTAGAATTTAGAAGCTTGAGGGGGGATCTTATAGAAACTTACAACATTCTTAAGGGGTTGGACAGGCTAGATGCAGGAAGATTGTTCCCGATGTTGGGGATGTCCAGAACAAGGGGTCACAGTTTAAGGATAAGGGGGAAATCTTTTAGGACTGAGATGAGAAAAACATTTTTTACACAGAGAGTGGTGAATCTGTGGAATTCTCTGCCACAGAAGGTAGTTGAGGTCAGTTCATTGGCTATATTTAAGAGGGAGTTAGATGTGGCCCTTGTGGCTAAAGGGATCAGGGGGTATGGAGAGAAGGCAGGTACAGGATACTGAGTTGGTTGATCAGCCATGATCATATTGAAGGGCGGTGCAGACTCGAAGGGCCGAATGGCCTACTCCTGCACCTATTTTCTATGTTTCAATGTTTCTATGTATTTGAGAGAATCCAAAATGAGGTAAAGGGACAGATGAAGTGCAGCACTGTGAGCTGACAGGCACAATCGGTAGATTAGCCTCCATCTCTGCTCTGTGCAAAAATGACCTGCAGAAGCTGTTTTATGCAAAAGATCGACACAAAGTATTGGAGTAACTCAGCATCTTCTGTATAAAGCAGCTTCTGAAGAAGGGTTCTGACCCAAAACGTCACTCGTGCTTCTATGCTATGTTGATTCAATGTATCTATGATTCTATCTCAGTTTTGGATGTCAGACATGTAGAAACATAGAAACATAGAAAATAGGTTCAGGAGTAGGCCATTCGGCCCTTCGAGCCTGCACCGCCATTCAATATGATCATGGCTGATCATCCAACTCAGTATCCTGTACCTGCCTTCTCTCCATACCCCCTGATCCCTTTAGCCACAAGGGCCAAATCTAACTCCCTCTTAAATATAGCCAATGAACTGGCCTCAACTACCTTCTGTGCCAGAGAATTCCACAGATTCACCACTCTTTGTGTGAAAAATGTTTTTCTCATCTCGGTCCTAAAAGACTTCCCCTTATCCTTAAACTGTGACCCCTTATTCTGGACTTCCCCAACATCGGGAACAATCATCCTGCATCTAGCCTGTCCAACCCCTTAAGAATTTTGTAAGTTTCTATAAGATCCCCCCTCAATCTTCAAAAATTCCAGCGAGTACAAGCCGAGTCTATCCAGTCTTTCTTCATATGAAAGTCCTGACATCCCAGGAATCAGTCTGGTGAACCTTCTCTGTACTCCCTCTATGGCAAGAAGGTCTTTCCTCAGATTAGGAGACCAAAACTGTACGCAATGTAGGTGGCAAGAGAGGTAAAGTAAAGGAGTATCATCATCGTGCAATTGGAAACTGTGCTATGAGATGATGTTGACAACGAGCAGCATGTAGATAAGAAATGGGACAGGGCTAAAGATAGATCCCCTTTGGGACACCAGAGGCAATGGTGCACTGGTGGTAATAGCACACAAACACTCTTTCACATATTCCGTTTGTTAAGCGAGTGTGTGCTTCCAGCACAATATTCAGTTCATTCAACCAAAAATGACAAGTGAACTGGACGAATGGTTACTAGCCTTATCACTAGAGAAAAGCAGTGGACTAGTAATTATTTTGTCCTAAGGCTGTGGTAATAAAATAGCTCTGCTTTGGTGTTTATCCTAGAACTGCCACTGCTGGATTTTCAAAGGCATTCAGTATGAATGGGATTCATGGTTTCTGAACCAGATATACCATTTTCCCTTCACTTTGTGCAAGACATTTATTAGGATTTGAATGCAAAGCGCATGTGGATTCTTTAAGATCTTTTCCTAATTGATGTAGTCACCAGGCTTTACAGGACACTTCACGTACAAGTTACACCAGAGAAGACACAAAAAGCTGAAGAAAGTCAGCGGCTCTGTTTGACCCACTGAGTTACTCCAACTTTTCATGTCTAACATAAAAACATAGAAAATAGGTGCAGGAGGAGGCCCTTCGGCCCTTCGAGCCAGCACTGCCATTCATTGTGATCATGGCTGATCGTCCCCTATCAATAACCCGTGCCTGCGTTCTCCCCATATCCCTTGACTCCACTAGCCCATAGAGCTCTATCTAACTCTCTCTTAAATACATCCAGTGAATTGGCCTCCACTGCCCTCTGTGGCAGGGAATTCCATAAATTCACAACTCTCTTGGTCAAAAAGTTTGTTCTCACCTAAGTCTTAAATTACCTCCCCTTTATTCTAAGTGTGGCCCCTAGTTCTGGACTCGCCCAACATTGGGAACATTTTTCCTGCATCTAGCTTGTCCAGTCCTTTTATAATTTTATATGTTACTAGACTAAGTGGGACCCGTTGGGTCCCAGCATCGCACGGGAGGGCTGGTCACCAACGAAATATACCACCTCACCACCAATTCCAATACTGCTCGTCAGTGGGAGGGGGGGCTGTCTGTGCGCTAGTATGGGTTGCTAGTTGCTAGTATAGACATTGTGGGCCGTATGGATGCTTGGGCAGGCATCCAACTGTTGCAATGATTTTAAAAGCCAAGCCAAGGCGAGGCAAACAATTGGGCTGCCAAAACCCGACAACCAAAATTCATTTTGTGAACACAAACTTGTTAAAAAGGGCTGCAGCCACTTTACAGCCGCATCGAGGGGACTCACCGTGAAGTAGACGTGCATTCAGTGTTATTCGCAGCTCAGAGAGCCGTGGTCCTCTTGCTTCCTGGGTCTGGCAGAGACTGAGTGAGGCACGACACTTCCTGGTTTTATAGTCCCTCCCCCTGCTGCCAGCGGGGGCAGCAGAGAGAATGGGGAATTTTGTAAAAACTTTAATATCTCTCTCATTTTTTATCTACGGAAAAAATCCTCCGCACTCATATGAAGGAGGGGGGCTCTGAGCGCGGTGGCCAAAAATGACGGCCGTAGGTGGCGCCGTTCTCTCGGAAATCGCAGCACAGTCGGCCAAAAGCAGACAAGATCAGAGATTTAGTAATATAAGACTATAAGATACCCACTCATCCTTCTAAACTCCAGTGAATACAAGCCTAGTCTTTTCAATCTTCTTTTTAAGATTGAAAATCTTCAGTTTATCTTCGTCTATCTTCAGTTTAAACCAGCACCTGCAGTTTCCGACCAGAAACGTTACCTATTTCTTTTCTCCAGAGATGCTGCCTGAGTCACTCCAGCATTTTGTGTCTATCTGCAGAATGAAGCAACATCTGCAGTTGCTTCCTACACACGAATGATGTAATCTGGCCTACACATCAGATGCTTGGTACTCGTAAATGGTGAAGGATCTTTGCAGCAATAAAGTGATGCTGGCAATTAGGATGCAAGTGAAATACTCCAGAAGCTGGAGTTCTGAAATAAAACAAACATGCTGGAAATACGCAGCAGATTGGGCAAGATTTGTGAAGAAAGAGATCGAATTAACAACTCAATTTGTGACCTTATCTCAAAATTATCTTTTTCAATGTATCAACATTATGCTTTCACTGTCGGATCTCTGACATGTCCTCCCACCTGCTCCATGGACAGCTGGCACTAACTAATTTCACTCGGCCCAGCCCAGACCAGAGGTGCTTGTAGATGACCATCAAACCCATCTGCTATTGGAACCACTGAAAGGGATCAATCTTCCATCTGCCTGGCTGGGTGATAGATACTTAAGATAGACACAAAATGATGGAGTAACTCAGCGGGACGGGCAGCATCGCTGGTGAGAAGGAATGGGTGATGTTTTGGGTCGAGATCCTTCCTCAGACTGACGATTACTTATGCCCCTGTCCCACTTAGGAAACCTGAACGGAAACCTCTGGAGACTTTGCACCCCACCCAAGATTTCCGTGCGGTTCCCGGAGGTTTTTGTCAGTCTCCCTACCTGCAACCTCCGGCAACCACCTGCAACCTCCGGGAACCGCACGGAAATCTTGGGTGGGGCGCAAAGTCTCCAGAGGTTTCCGTTCAGGTTTCCTAAGTGGGACAGGGGCATAAGTTAGCTGAAGGTGATCCAGTAACTAATGTGGCAAGGGAAAATAAAAGGATGATTAGTTCTCTCCTATCATTGTGGGGGTGGGATGCTTCCTGGCAGGATGAGTTGTAAAGTTGCATCAGCTGTCGGTGTTCCTCATGATTTGGATGAACAACTGTGTGTAGTCCATTGAGCTTGAAGCCGACCCACTCGGTCAAATGTATTTGCAACATGCTCACTTATTCATGGAATCCCAGAAGTGAAAAGGTGTCAAAATGTGTCATCATTATCTTAATCATTGTCTCCAGTTCTAACGGTGGAGCCAGCAAAGAATCTCTGAGGTTTGACATGCACCCTGGCAACATATCTGAGGATGGCATCCACATCCAGGGAAGCTGTCCTTCCATGGTCTCACTGAGCTTCTCCTCCTCCTCCTCATCCTGTTGTCATCAAATTCTAGCCTTCTATTATGTCCAAATATTAAAACATGTATTGGACGATCCTCTCTGGAGAGGACTTTTGCAGAAGCTCCTGGAAGAATGCCAGGGAATTGCATCTCATCACTTCAACGTTGGTGCAGTCACATGGCTGTTATTAAACAGTTGCTCTGTTGCATTAACTGGAGCACTGACAACAGATGAGTAAGGAGGAGATGGCATAGATGTTGCAGGACCAGCATTATGTGCAGCAATGTGTCACAGAGGCATACAGTGTGGAAACAGGCCCTTCGGCCCAACTTGCCCACACTGCCCAACATGCCCCATCCACACTAGACCCACCTTCTTGCCTTTGGCCCAGGTGACACTGATGCAGCACTGGGTCATAGAATCATAGAGCCTTCGGCCCAACTTGCCCACACGATCCCACCCTCCTCCACCCTCCCTCTAAACCTATCCTACCCATGACTTGTTTAAATATTTCCTAAATGTAGCAATAATACCTGCCTCAAATACCTCCTCCAGCAGCACATTTCATACACCCACATTTATGCCTCAGGTTCCTATTAAATTTTCACCCCTCATCTAAAACCTATGTCCTCTGGTTCTCTGTGGGTGAAATAAGACAAGTCTGGCAGACTGCCTGAGACTAAATGTTTCACGAAGGACATACCTTTAGAAAGGAGAAAAGGAGGAATTTCTTTAGTCAGAGGGTAGTGATTCTGTAGAATTCCTTGCCACGGAAGGCTGTGGAGACCAAGGCAATGGATATTTTTAAGGTGGTGATGGATAGATTTTTGATTAGTAATGCCCCTGTCCCACTTAGGAAACCTGAACGGAAACTTCTGGAGACTTTGCGCCCCACCCAATGTTTCCGTGCGGTTCCCGGAGGTTTTTGTCAGTCTCCCTACCTGCTTCCACTACCTGCAACCTCCGGCATCCACCTGCAACCTCCGGGAACCGCACGGAAACCTTGGGTGGGGGCGCATAGTCTCCAGAGGTTTACGTTCAGGTTTCCCAAGTGGGACAGGGGCATAAGGGTGCCAGAGGATACGGGAAGAAAGCAGGGGAATGAGGTTGAGAAGGAAAGATAGATCAGCCATGATTGAATGGTGGGGTAGACTTGATGGGCCGAATGTCCTAATTCTGTTCCTATAACTTATGAACATGAACCTGTTCCTTTTCTCCAAAGATGCTGCCTGACGCGCTGAGTTATTCCAGCATTTTCTGTCTCTCTTCTGCACATGGAAGCAGTGTGCTGCACAAATTGTATAATTTGACTGTCATAGGGTCATAGAGTGATACAATGTGGAAACAGGCCCTTGAGTCCAACTAGCCCACACTGGCCAACATGTTCCAGCTATGTTAGTCCCACCTGCCAACATTTGGTCCATAGCCCTCCAAACCTGTCTTTAACTGCCTCTTAAATGTTGGGATAGTCCCAGCCTCAACTACCTCCTCTGGCAGCTTGTTCCATACACACACCACCCTTTGTGTAAAACAATTACCCCTCAGATTCCTATTAAATCTTTTCCCCTTCACCTTAAACCTCTGTTCCCTGATCCTCGATTCACCCTAATCTGGGCACGAGACTCTGTGCTAACTGTGTTTGCATATTTATCACAAAAGCCAATGAATGTCACCAAAGCAGCACGTAAATAGTAACTTATGCCAACGAATTCCGAGCCACACTAGTGAATTCGAAACAGAATTATTTAAAGGTGTTAGCAACAGAAACAAATAGAAAATAAAATAACGAAGTGCTTCTGCCTCCTTCACAAGGGCAAACCGTAGATTCTCACTTACAAGTGGAGAGGCCCCATGATTTATTATCTTGGTACAAACTTGCAAAGTTGCTGATTTTTTTTTTTTTAAAGCACAAAATGTACTGAATAAGCTCATAATTGCATCACCGACTCATGTGCACTGATCTGAAACTATTGTTCAATCCTCAACTAAGCCTTCTCTGCCCTCACACATAAGTAAGGGAGTTGACCACGACAGATTTTTCATGAAGAATAAAATATGATGTTTCATGCAATAAATGTTAAGGCTTAAAATCTCAAGAGGTCTGGTACATGGACAGATGACGCCAGTTCTGTTATGTTTCTTGAAAAAACTAGGAGCTGGTGATGCAACGAGAATGTGATTGATTGATTAAAAGCAAATTTTACAAACACCTAGGTAGTAAAACCATATTTTAAATAAAGAATTACTCCTCTGATACTGTTCTCCATTATCACTGACATTAATTACATTATCCTGGGCGATGATATCAACTACCTAGACTGTTCCTCCTGGACTGTCAAGGTTATGCATTGAATACTGTCAGCTCCTTCACATTTAGTGTGACTGGGTGTGAAGGAACATTTAGCTTGACAAAGGACATACATAGTATTAAAAGTTAATTCATGTTAATTTATTGTATTTCCAATTCGACAAAAATATTTGAAATTAATTGAGTGGCAATTTAAATTGTAAATTGAAATGGATGAATTCAAATTAAATGATTTAATCTAAATTGCAAATTGCAAGAGTGGCATTGTGAAAATAGGCAATGTGCAAGGTGAAAAGCACCATCTAAATTGTGGAAGTCTCAGACGAGCATTTAGTAATCTGATAAATCTTAAGTGTAATAATGATTGCACCATAAAAATGTTAGAAATCCTCAACAGGTCAGGCAGCACCCGTGGAGAGAGAAATAGAAGTAATGTTTCAGGTTGATGACCTTTCTTCAAAATAAGCCCTCGATGTGAAATGTTCACTCCATTTCTCGTTCTCCACCAGACCTATTGATAAACTCAACATTTTCTGGTTTTACTTTAGATCTCCGCCATCTCTACATATTTTTGCTTTTGTTTTTTGATAAAAAAAGTGTTTTCAAATTACTTTAGACAATAGACAATAGGTGCAGGATGAGGCCGTTCGGCCCTTTGGCCATTCAAAGTGATCATGGCTGATCATCCCCAATCAGTACCCCGTTCCTGCCTTCTCCCCATATCCCCTGACTCCGCTATTTTTAAGAGCCCTATCTAGCTCTCTCTTGAAAGCATCCAGAGAACCTGCCTCCATCACCCTCTGAGGCAGAGAATTCCACAGACTCACCACTCTCTGTGAGAAAAAGTGTTTCCTCGTCTCCGTTCTAAATGGCTTACTCCTTATTCTTAAATTCTTTGAACTACCATCGAGTCGTAGTGTCATACAGCATGGAAACAGGCCCTTCAGCCCTTGTTCATGCTCACCAAGATGCTCCATCTAAGCTAGTTCTATTTAAACATGAGATCATTGCAATAATACATTACTGCTGATTATTATCTTAACAATGGGAAGTCAAATGTAAAATACATCATTTTGTACATAAATATTATTCAATTCTGATAAATTGAGCAAATATCCAAAATTGTTTTTTAAAGAATGTAGATGATATTCACAAGCACCAAGTGGAGTTCACTATAAATCACCTTGTCAGTATGTCTTTCAAGAACTTCCAATTCATTTTAAGTGTTTCTTCACAGTCAAGTGTGAAATCGTGGCCTGAAGTGAATTAAAGTACTGCAATACTCTCATGAATGCCAATTGAGAACATCTTCGCATATACACCAAGTTATCTGAGGTGAAGAACCAAAGCACACATAACATGGAACAGGAAGGCAGGTAGCAATTGGGAAAATGGAAGCAGAAATTTTGGTGAGGCAATCTGAAAATCAAAGTTTCACAGTTTTGCCCAAATGAATAATAAGGCATGTTTCGTTTTGTTTTTAAGCAGGTTTTTCATCCATTAAATTGATGGCCTGACAGTTGGGGAGAGGACTGGATGTAAAACAGTGAGGGTGAAAAGGATTGCACGTAGTCCTTGGTGTCATGAGAAATCAGATGTAATGTCGTGGAGAGAGTGTGATGGATATTAGAAACTAGTGGGGACCAGTTGCATTTAACAACTCTGCATATTTCATGGCAACTCCTTTACTGCTGTGTTCCTAATAAATAGGATGTTTGCTTCCTGACTTATTCCTTATTCAAGCATGGACTAATACACTTGCCAGTGTGGCTAGCTTTTCCACCCCAAGTGTATATCTCACCAGATGTACCAGAAGATGTTTGAGACTTCTAATTTAATTGCAACTGGCCTCAGGTCATGTGCTGTGGCTATTTTCATCAGTAGGCTAATGGCCACAACTATGGTACCTCAATGTAGCTATGAAGGCATTTGCCAGAAGAACACCCAATTGAATGCACTCTCTCATCCAATTCCAACCTTTCCAAAGTCAGAGCCAGTCCTTCAGTCTACCCACGGAATAAAAATTCACAGTTCCCCACAATTTCCAAAACCCACCCTTCTAATCTCCCAACCTTCCCACTCATCCACCCAGAATCAGCTAACTTTTATTGTCCCAGTTTATAGATTAGGAGCAAAGGAGTTTGGTACTCCAGATCAGTCAGACCAGTCTGAATAAGGGTCTCGACTTCAAGTTCAAGTGAGTTTATTGTCATGTGTCCCTGTATAGGACAATGAAATTCTTGCTTTGCTTCAGCACACAGAACATAGTAGGCATTGACTACAAAACAGATAAGTGTGTCCATATACCATTATATATATATATACACACATGAATAAATAAACTGGTAAAGCGCAAATAACAGATAATGGGCTATTAATAATCAGAGTTTTGCCCGAGCCAGGTTTAATAGCCTGATAGCTGTGGGGAAGTAGCTATTCCTGAACCTGGTTGTTGCAGTCTTCAGGCTCCTGTACCTTCTACCTGAAGGTAGCAGGGAGATGAGTGTGTGGCCAGGATGGTGTGGGTCTTTGATGATACTGCCAGCCTTTTTGAGACTTGTATCATCACCCATTCCTTCTCTCCAGAGATGCTGCCTGTCCCGCTGAGTTACTCCAGCATTTTGTGTCGATCTCCGGTTTAAACCAGCATCTGTAGTTCCTTCCTACACAAAGGAGTTGTGTAGGTCAGTTTTTCTTGCTGGAATACACTGCACTGGAATCACATCACAATTCAAATTCTATCTAATTTCCAGCCAACTCCATTTTTTCACATTGCAAATGCATTTTGATTGGACATTAAATGTTATTCCCTTACCATTCACCCTGTAAATGGATCGATTTTAATCATGTATTGTCTTTCTGCTGCTGGTTACCACGCAACAAAAGCTTTTCGCTGCACGTGACAATAAACAAAATTGAAACAAAAACTTAATTCATAAGTTCATAAGTTATAGGAGCAGAATTAGGCCATGATGATGCTGGCTATCTTTTTGAAATCTATCCTGCAGATCCTTTCGTGGGGATATAAGTACCTCTGATCAATCTTGGCAGTGTCTATCATTTTTTGTAATTTCCCTTGTTCCTGGGCATTCGAGTTGCCGAAGCAGGCTTTGATGCAACCGGTCAATATGCTCTTGACCATACACCTGTGGAAGTTTAGAGTGTAGTTTAGAGATACAGCGTGGAAACAGGCCCCTTCGGGCCGCCGAGCCTGTACCAACCAGCTGGGGGACAGTGTTAGCTGTGAGGAGGATGCTAGGAGGCTGCAAGGTGACTTGGATAGGCTGGGTGAGTGGGCAAATGCATGGCAGATGCAGTATAATGTGGATAAATGTGAGGTTATCCTCTTTGGTGGCAAGAACAGGAAAGTAGACTATTATCTGAATGGTGGCCGATTAGGAAAAGGGGAGATGCAACGAGACCTGGGTGTCATGGTACACCAGTCATTGAAAGTAGGCATGCAGGTGCAGCAGGCAGTGAAGAAGGCAAATGCTATGTTAGCATTCATAGCAAAAGGATTTGCGTATAAGAGCAGGGAGGTTCTACTGCAGTTGTACAGGGTCTTGGTGAGACCACACCTGGAGTATTGCGTACAGTTTTGGTCTCCTAATCTGAGGAAAGACATTCTTGCCATAGAGGGAGTACAGAGAAGGTTCACCAGACTGATTCCTGGGATGGCAGGACTTTCATATGAAGAAAGACTGGATAGACTCGGCTTGTACACGCTGGAATTCAGAAGATTGAGGGGTGATCTTATAGAAACTTACAAAATTCTTAAGGGGTTGGACAGGCTAGATGCAGGAAGATTGTTCCCGATGTTGGGGAAGTCCAGAACTAGGGGTCACAGTTTAAGAATAAGAGGGAAGTCTTTTAGGACCGAGATGAGAAAATCATTTTTTACACAGAGAGTGGTGAATCTGTGGAATTCTCTGCCACAGAAGGTAGTTGAGGCCAGTTCATTGGCTATATTTAAGAGGGAGTTAGATGTGGCCCTTGTGGCTAAAGGGATCAGGGGGTATGGAGAGAAGGCAGGGATGGTATACTGAGTTGGATGATCAGCCATGATCATATCGAATGGCGGTGCAGGCTCGAAGGGCCGAATGGCCTACTCCTGCACCTATTTTCTATGTTTCTATGTTTCTATCATCCCCGCACATTAACACTATCCTACACACACTAGGGACAATTCCTACACCAAGCCAATTAACCTACATACCTGTACGTCTTTGGAGTGTGGGAGGAAATCTAAGATCTCGGAGAAAACCCACGTGGTCACAGGGAGAATGTCCAAACTCCATCCAGACAGCACCCATAGTCGGGATCGAACCCGGGTCTCTGGCGCTGCAAGCGCTGTAAGGCAGCAACTCTGCCACTGCGCCACCGTGCCCACCCGATAAGTTCAAGAGAATATTCATCGACATAACAAATCTCCTTAATCTTCGAAGGAAGTAGATGGGCTCTCTTAATGATTGCATCAATGTGCTGGGTCCAGGGCTGATCTTCAGAGATAGCCACGTCCAGGAACTTTAAGTTATTGACTTTTTCCATCACTGTAAACTCCGCACAGCCAGCACATGAAGTCAGGATCAAACACGGGTCTCAGACACTGCGAGGCAGCAACTCTAGCAGCTGCGCCTCCGTGCCACATGAAATAGTCATGAAATAATGATGTCATGTAATAATTTCTGAATTTATATTATTTATGGATAACATAAAAGCTTTATTATGAGCATTAGCGCTGGAAATAGGACAATGCAAAACAAAGGAGAATAGAAAAACATGAATAAAACAAATAAAAAGGTTAATTTTCAAAACTATTGCAATCAGGAGGGATCGTGATTGTGTCAATTATGCTCTTGGCAATTAATAATAATGCCTACTAAATCTAAATAGTGAAATCCACAAGGGCATAATTGCAGTGTGAAAACAATTAAAAATGGAATTAAACACTTAACCAATTCTATATTAACTATAGAATTATAACTATGGGCATTACCTCTTTTTTATTTTATTTTATTTTATCTTATTAGAAGTAAGTACAATAATGTGGTACCGTAGATACCTAATATATAGTGACATGTTACATTTTATGTACAACTTCTTATTTGGAAAGGTCTGTCCATTCCCTCCACAGATACTGCCTGATGCATTTAATTCATGAATTCACTGTGTTTTGCTCAAGATTCCAGCATCTGCCATTCCTTGCATCTCAAAATTAGGCTTGCTTATCTGAATTTAAGGAGTACAAGCTGGAGTATGCTGTGTTAATCCCTCGTACTCCTCAGTGAATCAAAAAAAATCTTGGTTAGCTTTTACTTCAGTGTCCCTTGCCTTCCCTGACCTGGATTTAGGGACAGTTTCTTCCCAGCTGTTACCAGGCAACTGAATCATCCCACCAAAATCAGAGAGCGGTGCTGAACTATTATCTACCTCTTTGATGACCCTCGGGCTATCCTTGATCGGACTTTGCTGGCTTAACCTTGCACTAAACGTTATTCCCTTATCTTGTATCTATAAACTGTAAATGGTTCAATTGTAATCATGTATTGTCTTTCTGTTAACTGGTTAGCGCACACCAAAAGCTTTTCACTGTACCTCGCTATAAGCGGCAATAAACTAAACTTCCATTCCCTTGACACTCTCAAAATCTAAAGCCGCCCCTTTCTGAATATAGTCTGTAACTGCATGTGCTGATGTGTTGTTTTCATGATTTTATCAACCAGCACTTCTGACATCATAGTTCAATATATCTCTCATTCACTTTTGTAGATATTGGAAATTGTTGTAGAATCACAAAAGGGCCTGTCCCATGATGCGAGTTTACCCAAGAGCTCTCCAGAGTTAAAAAAAAAAAATCAAACTTCATCACGAGTATTTGTTTACTCTTGGAAATTTTTCACACTGTTGAAAATACTTCATGAGTTTCACGAACTTACTGCGTTTCCCGAGTACCTGCCTTTAGCGTTACGAGCCACTACGAAATGTCCACAAGCTCCGACGTACCTGCTACGTACATTCTACGTACTTACCACGAGTTTGATTTAAAAAAAAATTTGGGAGAGCTCTTGGGTGAACTCGCATCGTGGGACAGGCCCTTAAGTCACAGCACACAAACAGACTTTTTGTCCTATCTTTCCATGTTGACCATTAAGTGTCTGGCTATTCTGATGCCACTTACAAGCTGATGCTATTTATAAGCTGCCTCTTATTCCATGGTTATTTAATTCAGTTCAGTTCGGTTTAGTTTATTGTCACGTGTACCGAGGTACAGTGAAAAGCTTTTGTTGCGTGCTAACCAGTCGGCAGAAAGACAATACATGATTACAATCATTCCATTTACAGTATATAGATACATGATAAGGAGATAACGTTTAGTGCAAGGTAGAGCCAGCAAAGTCCAATCAAGGACAGTCCCGAGGGTCACCAATAAGGTAGATAGTGGTTCAGCACTGCTCTCTGGTTGTGGTAGGATGGTCCTGTTGCCTGATAACAGCTGGGAAGAAACTGTCCCTGAATCTGGAGGTGTGCGTTTTAACACTTCTATACCTTTTTCCTGATGGGAGAGAGGGAGTAGCCTGGGTGTGACTCAGCCTTGATTATGCTGCTGGCCTTGCCAAGGCAGAGTGAGGTATAAGTGGAATAAATAGAAGGGAGGTTGGTTTGTGTGATGTATAAGAAGGAAATGCAGATGCTGGTTTAAACTGAAGATAGACACAAAAAGCTGGAATAACTCAGCCGGACAGGCAGCATCTCTGGAGAGAAGGAATGGGTGACGTTTCGGGTCCCCATTCCTTCTTCAGACCGAAGAAGGGTCTCGACCCGAAACTCCAGAGGTGCTGCCTGTCCCGCTGTGTTACTCCAGTTTTTTGTGTCTATCTTTGGTTTGTGTGATGGTCTGGGCTGTGTCCACAATTCATTGCAATTTGTGCAATTTTGAAGTCCACTTCTAGATACTTCTTAAATGTCGTCAGAGTACCTTGCCTCTGCCAACCACTCAGTCAAAGCCTCCCAGATTGTAACCGCTTTCTGCGTTAAATAATGTTTCCTCAGATACTCCCTGAACATTTTATTCCTTCCCCTAAACCTACGCCCACTGATTTCTGCTGTACATTTTGAAAGATACCAGGATATATTATTTGACCTGCAATCCTCATGTAAATACTCTATTCATATTGAAAGTTATAACAGTGAGTCCAATAAGTTAGTTCTGCTTTCAGAATAAAAAACAAGAGAATTCAAATCATTTTGCAGAACAACACTGATTGAAATGAGAAGATAACACGAGGATTTTTAATAAGATCTGTCATAGCCTGGTATAGAATTTATAAGCTTGTAAAACTTAGCAGGCATTTTCCTATGTTGCAAACACCATATAAATGTGAGTTATTGCTGAAATTAAAATGATTGTCATCCTGATCAATGTGTGTGGTTGATACTTAATGAGTGAACAGCAGAATTAGGACAGCAAAATGGCCCATGAAAGAGACAGGGGGAGAAGTATCTTTGTACAGCACCTCTATTGCTGTTATGCAGGTGTATGTTTAGTTGGTTGCACAGCCGTGAAACTGGATGCACATTGAACAAGAACCTGCAATTAATGCGAGGTGGGTATGTTAGTGCCTGCAGATACATACCGTGATTTAATGGTGAATCTGGCAATCTAACAGTGTTGCCTGTTAATTTAAGTGCGTTACCTGCTGAATTTTCCTGTTTTGTTCTTTTACTCCTGTAACACTTCATCCAATGCAACAGAGGCATCTTTAAAATGGATCCTCTGATTATTTCCAAGCAGTCCTGTGAAGCCTCTGAATGAGTATTCCCTCACAACATTCGATGAAGAGTCTGCCACTTTAGTGTTTATTGTCACGTGTATCGAGGTACAGTGAAAAGCTATTGTTGCGTGCTAACCAGTCAGCAGAAAGACAATACATGATTACAAGCGAGCCGTTTACAGTGTACAGGTACATGATAAGGGAACATCGTTTAGTGCAAGGTAAAGCCAGCAAAGTCCGATCAAGGATAGTCCGAGGGTCACCAAAGAGGTAGATAGTTCAGCACTGCTCTCTGGTTGTGGTAGGATGATTCAGTTGCCTGATAACAGCTGGGAAGAAACTGTCACTGAATCTGGTGATGTGCGTTTTCTACCTTATGTCTGATGGGAGAGGGGGAAGACGGAGTGGCCAGGGTCCGAGTCATCCTTGATTATGCTGCTGCCCTGCCACAGCAGCTTGAGGAATAAATGGAGTCAATGGAAGGGAGGTTGATTTGTGTGAATGTCTGGGCTGTCTTTACTGCAATGTCTTGCGGTTCTGGATGGAGGTGTTCCCAAACCATGCTGTGGTACATTCTGTGATGCATTTATCTATAACCTGGATGGATGAACCCTGCAACCTGCTGTCTATTGAAGAGGAACATTAATTTTGACTTCTTCTTTCCTAGTTTCCCTGCTCAGTTTAACAATGGTAGCATGGCTCAGTTAAATTGGTAACATGGCTCAGTTACCTTAGACAATTTTCCGATATTTTGTTTGTGCAATCTTTGAACAATATAAGGCAAAGCTCACAAAGAAATAAAAGAAAATCAGATAAGTTGAGAAAATACATATAATAATGTCATAGGAGTAGAATTAGGCCATTGAGCCCATCAAGTCTACTCCGCTATTCAATCATGGCTGATCTATCTCTCCCTCCTAACCCCATTCTCCTGCCTTCTCCACATAACCTCTGACACTTGTACTAATCAAAAATCTATCTATCGTTGCCTTAAAAATATCCACTGACTTGGCCTCCACAAACTTTTGTGGCAAAGAATTCCACAGATTCACCACCCTCTAACTAAAGAAATTTATCCTCATCTCCTTCCTAAAGAGTTAACAGTCTCAAACCAATTAAAATTATAAATAATGCATTTATCTCTTAGAGCATTGATTTACACATGGAACATTGTTTTAATACCACTGCAAGTTAGTTAAACACCTTAATTAGGCCCTTCATGACTTGAGTCCCAGACAGAATGGGTGCATTGAAACTACAGGCAGCAACATTTTGGCAGGAACTATATGTCACAATGTTTAATAATTCACGCCCACCTAAATTAAAATTATCACTCTGTAATGATCAAGATCTCCAGTTTCCTCCCACACTCTAAAGACATCTAGGTTTGTAGGTTATTTGATTTGGTATAATTGTAGTGTGGTGTGTGGTGTGTGGTGTGTGTGTGTGTGTGTGTGTGTGTGTGTGTGTGTGTGTGTGTGTGTGTGTGTGTGTGTGTGTGTGTGTGTGTGTGTGTGTGTGTGTGTGTGTGTGTGTGTGTGTGTGTGTGTGTGTGTGTGTGTGTGTGTGTGTGTGTGTGTGTGTGTGTGTTGTTGTTGTTGATCGGTGTGGACTCGGTGGGCCGAAGGGCCTGTTTCTGTGCTGTGCCTCAAACTTAAACCAAACTAAACCCGAGATAGACACAAAATGCTGGAGTAACTCAGCGGGTCAGGCAGCATCTCTGGAGAGAAGGAATGGGTGACGTTTCGGGTCGAGACCCTTCTTCAATCTGAAAAAGAGTCTCCACCCGGAACATCACCCATTCCGTTTCTCTAGAGATGCTGTCTGTCCCGCCTGTGAACTTCGAGAGCCGCGGTCTCCGGGAGGAAGCGGCCATTTCGGAACTCCAAGCCGCTGAAAGTGTTCTTCTGTTCCGATGCTGGAGTTCCATCACCCCAGCGAGTGGGCCTGAAACATCAGGCCGCCGCAGCGGTGACTGTGGAGGCCTCAATAGGCCCCGACCACGGGTGAAGTGGTCTGAACTTTTCTGCCTTCCCTCACAGTGGGAAACATTGAACCCGCGGTGGGGGCTGTTTTTTTATGTTTAATGTTAAATTCTATAATGTTGTGTTTATCTTATTTGTGTGCTGCAATGTCAACTCAAATTTCACTGCACCAATTGGTGTATGTGACAATAAATGCCCTTTGTCCTTTGAATTATTCCAGCATTTTGTGTCTATCTTCAATTTAAACCAGCATCTGCAGTTCCTTCCTAAACAAAACCCGTTCAGTTCATATTATTGCAAACATGTAGCTGTCAAGAGAAAGCTTTTTTAGATGAATAGTTTTATATATAACTGGATTTTCTTCCAGTCAGAAACAGTAAAAGTGTTATCAGGGAAATGGAGAAGCTTGCCATTTAAGATCAGAGTTTGAAATTAGCATGTTAGAATGCCTCATATCAAAGACTATGAGGTGACACTGAATGGAACAGTTCAACTGAATCGAACAATGACTGAATATTACCAGCAGGTATTAGCATTCTGCCACCATCATAACTCAAAGAATACATTGTTGATACTGTCCAAAGTAGTGTAGGTATTTTCTGAGTTTAAATTGAATTTTTCTAACCTCTGGACCTCAATCAAGAAAATATTGCAGGAGCAAAGTCTGATTTCTTGATTTTGCCAGTTTGTTTTCTTGCCTGCTGTAGGGCATCTCATGCTGAAATATTTGTCTTTCCATCATGGTTAATCATGGCAGAACGCATTGATGGAAGAATAATATTAAAGTAATGGAAGTAAATAGCAAAACCCACTGAATGCTATCATTTATTGCTGGAGGAATTGAACATAAAAGTAAGCTTCTGTTTTATAGAGGATTGATGAAGCCCCAGTTGAAATACACAACCAGGGAGTCATAGTGAGACAAAGCACAGAAAAAGGTCCTTTGGCCCACTGAGTCTTGTCGATCCCCACTCTTAAGGGCCTGTCCCACCAGCATGCGACTGCATGTGGCAAGCGCGACCTAACGTGGTCGCTTGAGCCGTACGGCCTCGCGGGGCCGGTCCCACTTCGATCGCTGGAGCCGTATGGAGTTGTGCGGAGCTGGTCCCGACATCGCGCGGGGCTCCGAAAAACTGACACTGTCCAAAAATTCCGCGCGGCAACGGCCTGTCGGCCCGCAGCCGTATTGAGGTCATAGGCAGCGCCTTGACGGGCGTATGCAGCATCTCGACGCCGTACGTCACGCGCGAACTTCCCGCGGACTTCGCTCGAACTTCACGTCAACTCGTACGGGATCACTCGACCTCCGCGCAGCACCCGCTTCCGGTTTGGTCGCGCTCGCCGCATGCAGTCGCACGCTCATGGGACAGGGTCTTTACATTTAAAAAAATCAAATTCTCCTCACATTCTCAACAACTCCTCCCATATGCTACCACTGATATAACAGGCAGTTTACAGTGGTTAATTAACCAGCTAACCCAACTAATCTTTAGGATATGAGATACAAACAAGCGCACTTGGAGAAAACTAGTGCATTCAATGGGGGAACATGCAAACACCACATAGAGTGAGCACCCAAGATCAGGACTGAATCCAGGTTTTTGGTGCTGTGAGACACTGCATCACCCACTTAATGTGCCATGTTGGACCACATTAATTCAGAAGGTGGTGGGTGTATGGAATGAGATGCCAGGGAAGGTAGTTGAGGCAGGTAGTATGACAACATTTGAAAGAAACTTGGACAGGTACATGAATAGGTAAGGTTTAGAGGATATGGGCCAATGCAGGTAAATGGGACTTGCCTAGATGGGGCATCTTGCTCAGCATGGACGAGTTGGGCCAAGCGGCCTGTTTTTGTGTTTTATGACTATAGCTCTGTGGCTCTATAAAGGATTTCAATGCATTGGAAGGTTTACTAGACTAATAATTGGATTGAGTAAGTTGTATTAAATGCTAAGGTTATCATATTCTCATATTTGTTATGATGTAGAAGGAGGCCATTTGACCAATTGAGCCTATTTCAGCTTTCAGAGTATACCAACAATTGCTTTTGGTCACTTATTTCCTTGTAGTTTATTCTCACTCATATGCCAAATATCCACACCCACACTGTCCTACCCACACTTACACTGTGACTAATTTTTATTTTTTTTAATTTATATTTTTATTAGAAGCAGTGTACAAAAGTATAAATCGCGGCATATGACATAATACATTTATTGTACAGCTTCCATTTTAATTTTAGCAAAGATGAAATAGAAAACGCCAGGGAGATGAAGGACTTCAGACCGGTGACACTCACATCCATTCTTTCCAAGTGTATGGAGAGGGTGGTAAGTGATCACCTCACTGCTATGGTGGTGGACAGGCTTGACCCACTCCAGTTTGCCTATAAGGCAAGGCGTGGGGTGGAGGATGCCTGTTTGACTCTCCTGGACACAGTTAGCAGACAGCTGGACTCCCCACACCCCCACACACGGATTTTATTTATGGACTTTTCTTCCGCTTTTAACACAGTCAACACGCTCACCCTCAGCAACCGCCTTCTGGATCTACAAGTCAACCCATCACTTATCCTGTGGATAAAAGACTTCCTGCAGGACCGGCCTCAGCATGTGGTGGTAAATGGTTTTAAATCCAAGAACATGATTTTAAACACCGGTGTCCCCCAGGGTTGTGTTTTATCACCGATTTTATTTTCCATCTACACAAACAACATAACAAACAATAACAGTGACATTTCCCTTTTTAAGTATGCAGACGATATGGCCCTGGTGGCCCACATCAAGGATCACACTTCTCTGGCTGCCTACTATCAGCAGGTCAACACCCTGATGCTGTGGATCAAAGAGAGCTCTCTAATAATAATAATAATAAATTTTATTTAATGGGCGCCTTTCAGACATCTCAAGGACACCTTACATAGTAATCGGAATAACATATAATCGGAATATAACAAGTAATAAAGACATCACAGAGACACAAATTAAAAACAGAATTCAATCCAGAAACAGAAAATCAAAAACACAGTGTGAAGAGAGAGCAGCGGCAGCCAAAGCGCGCCAGCGTCCACTCTCTCTTCACGGCAGCCAT
The DNA here is from genome assembly GCF_010909765.2 of Amblyraja radiata. Lineage (NCBI taxonomy): Eukaryota > Metazoa > Chordata > Chondrichthyes > Rajiformes > Rajidae > Amblyraja > Amblyraja radiata. Next base: position 4,270,352 of record NC_045958.1, on the reverse strand, counting down.
CTTGGACAGAGACCTACAGGACTACAATTAGACAAAAAAATCATCCCCCCACAGTGGATAGCACTGTGGAGGAAGGCACAATGTCCAGTCCCCACCCCATGTTCACCCCAAAGTCAGGCCTATTGAGGCCACCGCAATTGCCTCTACGGAGGCCCGATGTCCCTGGCCGTTCTCACCGGGTGTTCTTGCCCCGGCGTCGGGAGAGTCCTTTCGGCGGCTGGGCCACCTGTAACGGCCGTTTCCTGGTTGGAGCCCGCGGCTGCCGAAGCCGACAAGGCCGCGCCGGTTTGGAGCTCCCAGGCTCCCGATGAAAAAGTCGGCGCCGCCTCTCCGCACTGCCGCCTCTCCGCACTGCCACCTCGTCGCACTGCCGCCTCTCCGCACGCCGCCTCTCCCCGCTCCGCAGACCCGCAGCCCGGAGATGTTGCTCTCGGCGGTCCAGCTCGCCAGAGCTCCAGCGCGGCGACCCAGGCAAGGCATCGCCCGCTCCACTCCGCTCCGCACCAGCGCTCCAACACTGTGCCGCCGCCGAGGCCGAGGTGCTGGGCGGTCCCCGCCAGGAAACGGCGCTCCAAGCCCGCTGGTAGGCCAGGAGGACGGGTCGACGGGCAGCCCGGAAAAAAAGCTGCCACACCGACCAGGTAGGGACCGAAAAATATAGTTACACCTACCCCCCCACATTAAAAAGACCATGTCCCCTACAAACAAAAAAACAGGACTCACTAAAAACTATAAAAAAAACGAATTTAAAACAGATGGCTGCTGGCTAGCAGCCGTTCAACAAGATGGCTCCTCCCCTCGTGAGCTTAACATCTCCAAGACCAAGGAGCTGTGTTGTGGGGGGAGGCGAACATCTTCCCCCCAACCTCTCTTTGAACCTCTGAGGCTGAATGGGCAGACAGTTGAGCAGGTAGAGGCCTTTAGATACCTGGGCACAGAGATTGACACCCGCCTGTCCTTCTCCCAGCACACAGACTCTGTGTACAAGAAGGCACAGCAACGCCTGTTCCTGCTGAGGAAACTCAGGAGCTTTGATGTCAGACAGGACATTTTAACAGCTGTCTATAAATCACTTATAGAATCTGTACTCACCTTTAACATCACATCCTGGTTCACCCTCACCTCTGTCAAAGACAAATCAAAGCTTTCCCGGATCATCAATCAAGCAAGCAAAATAACTGGCAAAACTCAAAATCAATTATCAGTACTCCACACCCAGGCAGTTAAAAGGAAAGCCAACCTCATTACACAGGATCCCACCCACCCCCTGCACAAGTCCTTCCAACTTCTGCCATCAGGCCGCCGATATAAAGTCCCCCTATCCAAGAAAAACATCCACAAAAACTCATTCATACCCATTGCCATAAACAACTTAAATAAAAAATGAACAAGGGACAAATTAACCCTGACGCACTGTCACTTTACACGTATCCACAACTTTTATCTTCTCTATTTTTACAGTTTCTAATCTTTATACTTGCTTTTAAGATCTATACACACTGTGTGTGCTCGCAGAAATCTGTGTTGTATGACTGCTTATCAGTACATTGTCCTGGTTGTATGTTGAGCCACGTCAAAGAAGATTTTCTGTTACGACAGACAATAAAGTTTTCTGAATCTGAATCTGAATCTGAAAAGAGAGAAAGAGCAAGAAAGAAAGAAATTGAAAGAGGAAGTGAATGTGTAATGCCCCTGTCCCACTTGGGAAACCTGAACGGAAACCTCTGGAGACTTTGCGCCCCACCCAAGGTTTCCGTGCGGTTCCCGGAGGTTGCCGGAGGTTGCAGGTAGTGGAAGCAGGTAGGGAGACTGACAAAAACCTCCGGGAACCGCACGGAAACCTTGGGTGGGGCGCAAAGTCTCCAGAGATTTTTGGAACCCCTAAACTACCAAATGAGTGTAGTCAAAGAGGGAGTAAATAAAAACACAAAAGACAAAAACGGAAAAAAAAGAAAAAAAAAAGTGTTGATATACCTGATTCATTTCTCTCCCTACCCACTGTGGTTAATTTATAGCAACCAAATAATCTCCATGCCAGCACATCTTTGGGATGTGGAACAAAACCAGAACACCTGACAAAAATCCATGTCACAGGAAGAAATTTGCAAACTCCATGCAGACAGCATTGAAGATTAGGATTGAACCTGGGTCACTAGAGTTGTGAGGCAGTAGTTATTTCTGCAGTTCCACTGTGTTACCATAAGCTGAATTAGCTAAGCATACATCCTGCAGAGAAAAGAAAGGAGAGAAAATTATTGACTGAGACATGCCATAGAAATATAGAAACATGGAAAAATAGGTGCAGGAGTAGGCCATTCGGCCCTTCGAGCCAGCACCGCCATTCAATGTGATCATGGCTGATCATCTAAAATCAGTACCCCGTTCCTGCTTTTTCCCCATATCCCTTGATTCCTTTAGCACCAAGAGCTAAATCTTAGATTTAGCCAAATACAGATCGAATCTTAGCCAGATCCAGAGTGACCAGGTCAGGCCAGAGATGGAACGGATTATCCTCTTGTGAGAATATCTAAATCAAGGAGTCACTTATTTAAGGCAGAGATGGGGCATTAATTTTCTCTCAGAAGCCTGAGAAACGTTATAACTCTCCCCCTCAATGGACATAGAACAGTACAGCACAATATCGACTCAATGTTTGTGCCGAAGATGATGCAAAGGTAAACAAATCTTATTTGCCTGTACATGATCCATATCCATCCATTTCATGCACTTCCATGTGCCTAACTGAGAGCCTCTTAAGCACAACAATCATATCTGCCTCTAACTCCACCACTGGCAATATGTTCCAGGCCCCCACCGCTTTCTGTGTGCAAAACATACTTTGCTTACATCTGGAACATACTTTTCATACAGAGGAATCGAATATAGGAACAAACAGATCCTTCTGCAGTTGTACAGAGCCCTAGTGAGACCACACCTGGAGTATTGTGTGCAGTTTTGGTCCCCTAATTTGAGGAAGTACATTCTTGCTATTGAGGGAGTGCAGTGTAGGTTTACAAGGTTAATTCCCAGGATGGCGGGACTGTCATATGCTGAGAGAATGGAGCAGCTGGGCTTGTACACTCTGGAGTTTAAAGGATGAGAGGGTATCTCATTGAAACATATAGAATTGTTAAGGGCTTGGACACGCTAGAGGCAGGAAACATGTTCCCGATGTTGGGGGAGTCCAGAACCAGGGGTCACAGTTCAAGAATAAGGAGTAAGCCATTTAGAACGGAGACAAGGTAACACTTTTTCTCACAGAGAGTGGTGAGTCTGTGGAATTCTCTGCCTCAGAGGGTGGTGGAGGCAGGTTCTCTGGATGCTTTCAAGAGAGAGTTAGATAGGGCTCTTAAAAATAGCAGAGTCAGGGGATACGGGGAGAAGGCAGGAACGGGGTACTGATTGGGGATGATCAGCCATGATCACATTGAATGGTGGTGCTGGCTCGAAGGGCTGAATGACCTGCTCCTGCACCTATTGTCTATTGTCTATTGTTGTAGCTTGTCGGAGACATTGTCGTGGGGAGGGTCAAGTCACCAGTTTTTCGGCAACCTGCTACAACTATGACAGTCGCCGGCAGTCGCCTAAACAATTGCCTAAGTGGGACAAGCCCTTAACTAAACTAGTTCTGGGGGTGGAGGAGGCACAACACATGGGTGATATTAACACCCATAATTCTCAGACCATTAATTGCAACCGATGAAAATTCATGGGCGGCGAAGTTCTCAACCCCAGGAGCACACAAGCAGAAAACTTACTGAAGTGCAGAAAAGTTATTTAACAAGCAAATAAATAAGCATCAAGTGTGACCAAGAATGAAATGAGCAAACCCTGCAGACCATCACAAGGATGTGAATCTGAAAATAATTGCCATTGATATTCCCAATCCTCATTGTCTTCAGCACAAAAAAACACTTTGAGTTTACCTTTTGGAATAGCGATCGTTTAGAAAAACTATTGAATTGAAGGATTTCCCATTGGACTTTAAAAGTCAAAATCTGTCATTTCATCCAACCAAATGCAATCACATTGTGGTATTTAATTAAATGCTGCTGTGAACTTTGCAAATTCCTTCCCGGTAATGCTCAAAACATCTCATATCCACAATCATACTTCTGATAATATTCGGTAAAAAACTATACACTGAGCTGTGTATTGTTATAAAACATACACTTAGCAGCACCGTGCTCTCAGCTGTAGAGTTGCTGCCTTATAGTGCCAGGGACCCGGGTTCGATCCTGACTCCGGGGACTGTCATAGAAACATAGAAACATAGTAGGAGGGGGACCCACAGCCCCGTTTATATCAACAGGTCGATGGTTGAAAGGGTCAAGAGCTTCAATTTCCTGGGCGTGCACATCTCTGAAGATCTCTCCTGGTCCGAGAACACTAATGCAATTATCAAGAAAGCTCATCAGCGCTTCTACTTCCTGAGAAGATTACGGAGAGTCGGTTTGTCAAGGAGGACTCTTTCTAACTTCTACAGGTGCACAGTCGAGAGCATGCTGACCGGTTGCATCGTGGCTTGGTTCGGCAACTTGAGCGCCCTGGAGAGTAAAAGACTACAAAAAGTAGTAAACACTGCCCAGTCCATCATCGGCTCTGACCTTCCTTCTATCGAGGGGATTTATCGCAGTTGCTGCCTCAAAAACATACAAACTCTGTCTGTACAGAGTTTGCATGTTCTCCTCGTGACCTGCGTGGGTTTTCTCTGGGATCTCTGGTTTCCTCCCACACTCCAAAGACGTGCAGGTTTGTAGGTTAATTGGTTTTGGTAACATTGTAAATTGTCTCTCGTGTGTGTAGGGTAGTGTAGTGTATGGGGATAGTTGGTCACCATGGACTCGATGGGCCGAAGGGCATGTTTCCATGCTGTATCTCTAAACTAAGCCAAACTCAACAGTATCACAATATGAATAACATGAGTGAGAATCTGTCGGAATAAATACATGTGAGCAGTGAAATGAAAATGTCACTCAGTGGTTGTGAGGTGCAGATGGTAAATCATCCAAAACATGTGGTTTAAAGAAGATGATCAAAATTAAATGAACAATGGGCACATAATAGAATATTCTGCAAACTATAAATACATCATCCCATACAATTCTACCCAGATACAATTCCTGGTTTGCACGGTTCAGTAAGTTTCAATCAAAGTGGAAACAGCTCCAGTTATAATTGAATTAGCACCTAGACTGAGCCCCATTGCCAAAGGGGCTGAGTAACACATTTATACACATTTCAGAGGCTGCAGCTATTTCATGATGATGATTTCGAACACTTCAGCACAGGTCACATGTCAACCCTCAGCTTCTCTTGTGTTCAAAAGGGAACTGCAGATGCTGGAATATCGAAGGTACACAAAATTGCTGGGGAAACTCAGCGGGTGCAGCAGCATCTATGGAGCGAAGGAAATAGGCGACGTTTCGGGCCGAAACCCTTCTTCAGACTGATGGGGGGTGGGGAAAAGAAAGAAGGAAAAGGGGAGGAGGAGGAGGAGCCCGAGGGCGGGCGGATGGGAGGGTGGGAGGAGACAGCTAGAGGGTTAAGGAAGGGGAGGAGACAGCAAGGGCTAGCCAAATTGGGAGAATTCAATGTTAATGCCATAAGGACGCAAGGTCCCCAGACGGAATATGAGGTGCTGTTCCTCCAATTTCCGCTGTTGCTCACTCTGGCAATGGAGGAGACCCAGGACAGAGAGGTCGGATTGGGAATGGGAGGGGGAGTTGAAGTGCTGAGCACCTCCGCTCAGTCCGCAATAACCTACCTGAACTCCCGGTGGCTCAGCACTTCAACTCCCCCTCCCATTCCCAATCCGACCTCTCTGTCCTGGGTCTCCTCCATTGCCAGAGTGAGCAACAGCGGAAATTGGAGGAACAGCACCTCATATTCCGTCTGGGGACCTTGCGTCTTTATGGCATTAACATTGAATTCTCCCAATTTGGCTAGCCCTTGCTGTCTCCTCCCCTTCCTTAACCCTCTAGCTGTCTCCTCCCACCCTCCCATCCGCCCGCCCTCGGGCTCCTCCTCCTCCTCCCCTTTTCCTTCTTTCTTTTCCCCACCCCCCATCAGTCTGAAGAAGGGTTTCGGCCCGAAACGTCGCCTATTTCCTTCGCTCCATAGATGCTGCTGCACCCGCTGAGTTTCCCCAGCAATTTTGTGTACCCTCAGCTTCTCTTGCCAGCTACATCTGGCTCTTTGCTCTCGACCTCCTACACGGACGGCACAATTGCAGAGCTTCTGCCTTACAGTGTCAGATAATGATCCTGTCTACGGGTGCTGTCTGTACTGAGTTTACACATTCTCCCTGTGAACGTGTGAGTTTTCTCAAGGTGCTTATGTTTTCTCCTATGTTCCAAAGATGTGCAGGTTTGTAGGTTAATTGGCTTTTGTAAATTGTCCCTAGCGTATAGGATAGAACTAGCGTAGGGGTGATCCTTGGACGGCATGGACTCGCTGGTCCTGTTTCCATGCTGTATCTCTAAACTAAACTAAACTTAACATTGTGTAGGAAGGAACTGCAGATGTTGGTTTATACTGAAGATAGATTCAAAATGCTGGAGGAACCCAGTGGGTCAGGCAGCAGCCATGGGGAAAAAATATCGGTGACATTTCTGATCAAACCCTTCTTCAAACTGAACACTTTTCTAGCAAAAATCCACAAACCCGGCTCTCCCGGCAGACCCATTGTCTCTGCGTGTTCGTGCCCCACCGAACTCATCTCCACATACCTTGACTCCATCCTATCCCCCTTGGTCAAATCCCTCCCCACCTATGTTCTAGACACCTCAGACACTCTCCGCCGCCTCCACGCATTCCACTCTCTGGGCCCTCACCCCCTCATCTTCACCATGGATGTCCGGTCACTCTACACCTCCATCCCCCACCAGGATGGCCTCAGAGCCCTCCGGTTCTTCCTCGACCAGAGGAGCAACCTATACCCAGCCACTGACACTCTCCTCCGCTTAGCGGAGTTGGTCCTCACCCTCAATAACTTTACATTTGACTCCTCCCATTTCCTCCAAACACAAGGCGTAGCTATGGGCACACGCATGGGCCCCAGCTACGCCTGCCTCTTTGTCGGGTACGTTGAACAATCCTTGTTCGATGCGTACCAGGGCCCCATCCCCGACCTCTACCTCCGCTACATTGACGACTGCTTTGGTGCCACCTCCTGCACCCACACACAACTGACTGACTTCATCCACTTCACCACCAACTTCCATCCGGCACTCCAATACACCTGGACGATTTCAGACACTTCCCTACCATTCCTTGACCTCACCATCTCCATCGCAGGGGACAGACTCCTGACCGACATACATTATAAACCCACTGACTCACATGGCTATCTGGACTACACGTCTTCCCACCCTGCCCCCTGTAAAGACTCCATCCCCTACTCCCAATTCCTCCGCCTACGCCGCATCTGTTCCCAGGATGAGACATTTCATACCAGGGCATCGGAAATGTCCTTGTTCTTCAGGGAACGGGGATTCCCCTCCGCCACCATAGATGAGGCTCACACCAGGGTCTCATCCATACCCCGTAACACTGCTCTCTCTCCCCATCCCCGCACACGCAACAAGGGCAGAGTCCCTCTGGTCCTCACCTTTCACCCCACCAGCCGGCAAATACAACACATAATCCTCCGCCATTTCCGCCACCTCCAACGTGACCCCACCACTCGCCACATCTTCCCATCTCCCCCCATGTCTGCCTTCCGCAAAGACCGCTCCCTCCGCAACTCCCTCGTCAATTCTTCCCTTCCCTCCCGCACCACCCCCTCCCCGGGCACTTTCCGTTGCAACCGCAAGAAATGCAACACCTGTCCCTTCACCTCCCCCCTCGACTCCATTCAAGGTCCCAAGCAGTCGTTCCAGGTGCGACAAAGGTTCACCTGTATCTCCTCCAACCTCATCTACTGCATCCGCTGCTCTAGATGTCAGCTGATTTACATCGGTGAGACCAAGCGTAGGTTGGGCGACCGTTTCGCCGAACACCTCCGCTCAGTCCGCAATAACCTACCTGACCTCCCGGTGGCTCAGCACTTGAACTCCCCCTCCCATTCCCAATCCGACCTCTCTGTCCTGGGTCTCCTCCATTGCCAGAGTGAGCAACAGCGGAAATTGGAGGAACAGCACCTCATATTCCGCCTGGGGTCCTTGCGTCCCTATGGCATCAACATTGAATTCTCCCAATTTGGCTAGCCCGTGCTGTCTCCTCCCCTTCCTTCACCCTCTAGCTGTCTCCTCCCACCCTCCCATCCGCCCGCCCTCGGGCTCCTCCTCCTCCTCCCTTTGTCCTTCTTTCTTTCCCCACCCCCTATCAGTCTGAAGAAGGGTTTCGGCCCGAAACGTCGCCTATTTCCTTCGCTCCATAGATGCTGCTGCACCCGCTGAGTTTCCCCAGCAATTTTGTGTACTTTTCTAGCAATGGTGCCTTCTGATGAGGTACATTACAGGTTTGTTCATTTAACGTTCAGCCTGCAAGTTCACTTACCTGAAGTTTCCAGCAATTTTTCTTTCAATTTTATCATTATTCCTCTGTCTTTTTAATAAATTCAGATAATTAAACTATATTCACATCTGATCCTTATCTGACTCAATCCTCTCATGTAATCTTGTCAGCATTCACACTGTTACCGGGTTGTGAATCTGTGGAATTTTCTGCCACAGAAGGAAGTGGATGTCAATTCACTAGATGTTTTCAAGGGAGAGTTAGATTTAGCTCAATTGGCTAAAGGAATCATAGGATATGGGGAGAAGGCAGGAACGGGGTACTGACTGTGAATGATCAGCCATGTTCACATTGAATGGCGGTGCTGGCCCAAAGGGCTGAATGGCCTACTCTTGCACCTATTGTCTATTGTAATTTTTGTCCATGGCCCATTTTCTGCACCTGAAAGCCTATTCCTCTCTCTGAAAAGGTTTAGCAATCAGAGACAACATTCTGAAGAAGGGTTCCTATCTGAAACGCCACCCACCCTTTTTCTCCAGAAATGCTGCCTGACCCGCTAAGTTAGTCAAGCACTTTGGAGACATTTACATCTCTTTTCACAGATGTTGCCTGGCCTGCTGAGTGACTCGTGATATTCTGTTGACTTTAGGTATTCAGTCAGAACCTTGTTCCAGAGTGGAAATGCCAAAACCTGGAGGGTGCCTGGAACGCATTTCATAGACACATAGATACATCGAAAAATAGGTGTAGGAGTAGGCCATTTGGCCCATCGAGCCAGCAAAGCCATTCAATATGATAATGTTTGATCATCCAAAATATAAAAGACTGGACAAGCTAGGTGCAGGAAAAATGCAGGAAAAATGTTCCCAATGTAGGGCGAGTCCAGAACCAGGGGCCACAGTCTTAGTGGTCATTTAAGGGGAGGTAATTTAAGACTGAGGTGAGAAAAACCTTTTTCACCCAGAGAGTTGTGAATTTATGGAATTCCCTGCCACAGAGGGCAGTGGAGGCCAAATCACTGGATGGATTTAAGAGAGAGTTAGACAGAGCTCTAGGGGCTAGTGGAGTCAAGGGATATGGGGAGAAGGCAGGCACGGGTTATTGATAGGGGATGATCAGCCATGATCACAATGAATGACGGTGCTGGCTCGAAGGGCCGAATGGCCTCCTCCTGCACCTATTTTCTATGTTTCTATGTGCCTATCAGTACCTCCATTCCTGCTTTATTCCCATATCCCTTGATTCCATTAGCCTGAAGAGCTATATCTAACTCTCTCTTGAAAACACCCAATGAATTGGCCTCCGCTGCCTTCTGGGGCAGAGAATTCCACAGATTCACAATTCTCTGGTTGAGTTGAAATTTCCAGGGGTGACTGTGGATGTAGATATGATAATGTCATGCAAAAGGCTTTTTGATGGCCACATAGATATGCAGGGAATGGAGGGATATGGATCATGTCATGCCTGCCATGATCATATTGAATGGCGGTGCAGGCTCGAAGGGCCGAATGGCCTACTCCTGCACCTATTTTCTATGTTTCTATGTTTCTATGTGCAGGCAGAGTAAATTAGTTTGGCATCAGGTTTGGCACGGACATTATTGACTGAAAGGCCAGTTCCCCTGCTGTACTTTTCTATGTTCGATGTTCTATCACAGAATTATAGAATGGTCAAACCACATAAAGGGAAAAATTGACCTATTGATTCTATGCTGACTCTATGCAACAACATTCATAGTTTATCCCACCCTGCTCCTCTTTCCCCTGAGCTACAACGAAGACCTTACACTCCTTTGAATTACAGTCAATCTAGAACGTAAACCAGTCATTGGATCGAACCAATTTTTCTTACGTTTCCTTCGGCTCTTTTACTAAAACACTTTCATTGCATGTCCCTTCGATCTTGATCTTTTCCCATTTGGAGCAATTCTTCACTATTCACTTTTCTACATGATTTTAAATGCCTCCATCAGATCTGCTTGCAACCGCTGTTGATCCAAGGTAATAAATCCCAGCTTCTCCAGTCTGTTAACATACAAAGTTCCTCATTCCAGTGATCACTTTATAACATTCTTTCAGAATCCCTCTTAAAATATGGAATCCTGAGCTGAATATAACACTCCATTTGTTTTATAATGGTTTAGTTTTGTTTAGTTTAGTTCTCAGCTGCACGGAGGCGGAGAGGAGAGCTCTTCAGCGCGTCGTCCACAGAGCGCACAGGATCATTGGGACACAGCTACCGGCCTTGGAGGGCATCTACCACACACGGTGCCTCAGGAAGGCCGTCAGCATCCATAAAGACTCCTCACACCCTTGTAATGGACTGTTCGAACTACTTCCCTCCAGCAGACATTACAAGGCCTTCTACGCCCGAACCTCCAGACTCAGGAACAGTTTCATTCCCAGAGCTATAGCGGCTCTGAACCGGCTCTGCTTAGTGCCCCCCATCCCCCCTGGACTGTCTCCCTCGGATGGTCACGTCGCACAGACACATCTGCACTTTAGTCTGTTTGAACAGTTTTGACTGTTTTTTTAATGTTCTTTTTACAATCCATGTTCTCGGGGTATCTAAATCTAAATGTTATTAGTTGTTTAAGTTATGACATCGGATGGAAACTGCAAACCAAATCTCGTTGCACCTATGTGTAATGACAATAAAATATATTATTATTATTATTATTATTATTATTATTATTGGGACGACAGATGGCACAATGGGCTAAGTGTTCGGCTGGCAACCGGAAGGTAGCCGGTTCGAATCCCGCTTGGAGTGCATACTGTCGTTGTGTCCTTGGGCAAGGCACTTCACCCACCTTTGCCTGTGTGTGAATGTGTGTGAATGTGTGTGAGTGATTGGTGGTGGTCGGAGGGGCCATAGGCGCAGATTGGCAGCCACGCTTCCGTCAGTCTGCCCCAGGGCAGCTGTGGCTACAGAAGTAGTTTACCACCACCGAGTGTGACTGAGGAGTGAATGAATAATGCGATGTAAAGCGCCTTGAGTATTAGAAAGGCGCTATATAAATCCCATCCATTATTATTATTATTATTATTATAAGTTTAGTTTAGTTTACAGATACAGCATGGAAACAGGCCCTTCGGCCCACCGGGTCCACGTTGACCAGCGACCCCCGTACACTAACACACAATTCCCTGCACACACTAGGGACAATTTACAATTATGCCATGCCAATTAATGTACAATCTTTACGTCTTTGGAGTGCGGGAGGGAACTGGAGCGCCCGGTGAAAACCCACGCAGGTCACAGGGAGAACGTACAAACTCCATGCTGACAAGCACCAGCAGTCAGGATCGAACCCGGGTCTCTGTTGCTGTAAGGCAGCAATTCTACTGCTGTGCCATCATGCGGCCCCTCATGACGTTCACCATGACACTTTTGCCCTTGTAACTTATGGCTTTATTTATAGATCCAGGATATCATATACTTCCTTAACCACTTTCTCAATTTGCCTTACAAGTTCCAAAGAACTATTCACATATGCCCCAGGCTTTCTCTCTGTTCTTGTATCCATCTTATAATTGTGCCCTCCAGCTTCAATTGCTTGTTCCATTCTCCCCACTAAAATGTAACATTTCCCATTTTTCAGCATTATTGTTTCATATACTATTCCCAGCTCTGAGTTTAAAGTGACTGGTTTATGCTACTGCTTTTATCCCTACATGCTCTTTTGAAAAAACGAGTGCAGCATGTGAAATGTTCCCATCCTCGGGCATCTCTTTCGAATTGAAAGATTATGGGCAAAACCTCTGTAGTTTGTTGCCTTACATTCCACACATTACAGGAGACATCTTGTTTCTCCAGTCCCATAACATCATTCATAATTAAAACCACCTCGATGCTTTGTTTTTTCTCTCCTCTTCAGAAATATTTCTTACACATGTTTTTTGTTCCCTTGTTATGGCCACACCAAGATAATTTATCGTGGTTAGTTGTACCTGCAGCTCACCAACCTTGCTTAGTATGTTTTTTATAATGATAAACCCACGTTACACCTTCTGAACTCTCTCTTTGTCATGTTTTGTTCAAAATCTTGATTTCTTGTTTAGGGGCTGGCACAGTGGTGCAGTGGTAGAGTTGCTGCTTTACATCACCAGAGACGAGTTCGATCCTGACTACGGATGCTGTCTGTATGGAGTTTGTATGTTCTCCCCATGGCCTGTGTGGGTTTTCTCCGGGTGCTCTGGTTTCCCGCCCACACTCCAAGGACATACAGCTATGTAGGTTAATTGTCTTGCTATATATTTTTTAAATGTCCCTAGTGTGTGTAGGATAGCGTTAGTGTGTGGAGATCTCTGGCTGGCGTGGACCCAGTGGGCTGAAGGGCCTTTCACTAAACCTCACTAATATTCCCAGCAAACCCATTCATAAGAACATTGGCACCGGCCATTTCAAGATGGTCATTTCATGACGAACATTGGTGCCGGCAATTTCCAAGCTTGTAGTGATCCCCCAGATCTGACCTCAATGCCTTAGGGATCTAAGGTCCACTTTCCTGTACCATCTTTCCAGCCATAATTATAACCATATAACCATATAACAATTACAGCACGGAAACAGGCCATCTCGGCCCTACAAGTCCGTGCCGAACAATTTTTTTCCCTTAGTCCCACCTGCCTGCACTCATACCATAACCCTCCATTCCCTTCTCATCCATATGCCTATCCAATTTATTCTTAAATGATACCAACGAACCTGCCGCCACCACTTCCACTGGAAGCTCATTGCACACCGCTACCACTCTGCTACCACTCTGCTACCAATTCATCTGCTCTATCATCCTAATCAAAGATGAGATCACTGCAATGGTGGGAAGTGATATTGGTTCAGACACTCACTATGTTGAATTAGTTTGGGAAAGATAGGGAACGATAAGGGCAAGAATTCACCAGTCGCAGTGGAATACATTGGTAACAGTAGCTATGCTTTAGGACAGAACATTAATCAATAAATAAATGATGTGTCCTGGAAAGATACCAAAATAATCATGGTTGATTTTTGTCATCATATAGATTGGATCAATTATTTTTTTCAGTGTGGCCTTGGGAAAATTTTCATAGAGTGTATTGATTGTTCTGTCACAAATGGCTAAAAATGTTGGACCTGTGTTCTTTGGAATTTAGTGGATTGAGCAACCTTTCCACTGAACCAATCCCTCCCCAGGCTCTTTCTGTAACTACACAAAATGTATCACGTGTCCTGACACCTCCTTTATTCGGGGACTTCAGCAGGCCCCCAAAAATGTTGAGTGGCCACCAATGTCTGAGAGATAGATCTTGGTAAACAAGGGTAACCTGTTACATCCCAGGCACTTCATACCAATTTCAAATCAAGTCAAGCCAAGTTTATTGTCAGATGCACAAATAAGGTGAGGTAATGGCAGAACGAATATCTTGCTTGAAGCAGTGTCACGACAACGCACAAAAAAATCAATTATACATCAATTCAGAGAGACAATGGAAAGAAAAAGACTTTGCGACAAAAACAAGACATTTGTGCAAAACACAATTCGAAAACAAGTAATTTAAGACCCTAAAGGGCCTGTCCCAATTGGGCGTCATTTGCGCATCACGCAGGTGGCGCGCGAAGTTCCACGTGTATCCCAAAATCCTTGGGCGCCGTGCGCGACCGCGCATCACTGCCTACGCCACCACGCGCCATGTGTCGTGCATCGTGACCCGTAAATGAAGTCACGTAAATGATGCACAAATGATGCCCAAGTGAGACAGGCCCTTAACCCACTCATGGGAAACAGGAGTAAGAAGGCGAAATGAAGAAATCCCAGCTGAATTCCAGTCGCCTTGTGTTTGCACAGTAGATGCGGAAAGAATCGATTTCTCAAACTACGAGGGAATTGTAAAGAAGCACTTTTTATAAGGGCCCTGAAAGGTAAGAATCTCTTATGCAAACCGAATTCATTCCAATAGTTCTCCCGAGTTTGCCCTGATTCGAACGCAGAGATTTACGGTAATGGCCGCTCGTCGGTACTTGGGGCTCTTGTGAACATTTATCAACATGTTGAAAAATCTTCACGAGTCTTCCCATGCTTACCTGCCATCAGCGAATCTTCACGAGTACCTGCCGTTAGCGGTATGAGCCGCTAAGAGACGTCCCCGAGCTCCGACGTACCCGCTACGTTAATTTTCCATGCTTACCACGAGTTTGATTTTTTTTTAACTCAGGAGAGCTCTTGGAATGAACTCGTACTGTGGAACAGGGCTTTAAAGCACAATGAAAGTGATCTACAGGAAGGAGCAGCAGATGCTGGTTTACACCGAAGATATACACAAAATGATGGAGCAACTCAGTGGGACAGGCAGCATCTCTGGAGAGAAGGAATGGGTCTGTCTACAATGAAAGTGAACTCAGTCTGTTAGCATTGCATTTCAAATGACTTTGAAGGGGCACATTTATTCATGCCTACCTAATACGCACACATTCATAGCATTTAGTTTGAACTGAGAGAAGAGCGGTGAGGAGCAGATTATGTAACAGCTGCACAGGAAATCTCTGACAACTGTTCAATTTACATATTTAATCAAGCATTGACCTTACGTGAAGCTGCCAAGACATTCGCTCTGTTGGCTGCAGCACCTTTTGATTGCAAATTGTGGGGCTAAATGATGTGACTCACTGACTTTCATTTCAGCCAGAAGTGAAGAGAACAGGAATTTACAATAAGAAAAGCCCTAATTACTCCAGCAATGTATGTCTATCTTTGGTGTAAACCAGCATTAGCAGTTCCATCCTGCACAAATGTATTTTTTTCCTTTTCAACTGGAAACACAGAAACAGAAAAATAGGAGTAGGCCTATCGGCCTTGATTTGGGAATTAAGGGACAGAGGTTTAGGGGCAACATGAGGGGGAACTTCCTTACTCAGAGAGTGGTAGCGGTGTGGAATGAGCTTCCAGTGGAAGTGATGGAGGCATTTATCATTTTATCATTTTATCATTTTATCATTTTATCATTTTATCATTTTATCATTTTATCATTTTATCATTTTATCATTTTATCATTTTATCATTTAAAAATTAATTGGATAGGCATATGGATGGGAAAGAAATGGAGGGTTATGGTCTGAGTGCAGGTAGATGGGACTAGGGGAGAATAAGTGTTCGGCACGGACTAGAAGGGCCGAGATGGCCTGTTTCCGTGCTGTAATTACTATATGGTTATATGGCCTTTCGAGCCAGCACCGCCATTCAATATGATCATGGCTGAACATCTAAAATCAGCACTCTATTCCTGCTTTTTCCCCATATCCCTCGATTCCTTTTGCATTAAGAGCTATATCCAACTCTCTAACTAATTTGGAGCGTTCATAGAATGACATGAGTCAGCTACTTGAACATTTGATTGGATTTGCTTCAGTACAAAGTGATCGAAAATATATTTCGCACACAAGCCTCTCCTGCTCCCCAATTCTCCACTACCACCACCCAACCTTCTCAGCTGGTGATCCATTGAGCTGCTAGGTGCTAGTCTCCAATCCCCACCACACCCTTCTAGTATGTGTAGGTAGGACTAATTTCTTGATTAGTGCGGGTGCCAGAGGATATGGGGAGAAGGCAGGAGAATGGGGTTAGGAAGGAGAGATAGATCAGCCATGATTGAATGGCAGAGTAGACTTGATGGGCCGAATAGCCCAATTCTACTCCAATTCCTTATGACATAAAGAAATGCAGATGCTGGTTTAAATCAAAGATAGACTAGAACTCCCGCTGAGTTACTCCAAAGCACTGGAGTAACTCAGCGGGACAGGCAGCATCTTTGGAGAGAAGGAATGGGTGACATTTTGGATCGAGACCCTCCTTCAGACTTCTTCCGACCTTCTAGTTGCTTCCCGGGTCACTGGATCAGCTCCACCTCTGGGTCTAAGCCCCAAGTCAGGTCCACAACCCCTGATTTGTTAACTTACCAGCATTTCCACAGGCCTAGCTTCTATTCTGGCCTTTATTCTTTGCCTCAGAGGAAATGCAATGTCTACTCTGCAGCATCTGAGGCTCAGCATGGCTCGCAGCAATGGGAGCACTAATACAGGGCGCACAATTACAATGTTTGCCTGCCACTTGTTCACCTTTTAGGACTCACTGAAACCTCTGCTTATCTTATTCACAGATGAGAAAGTGGGCATTAAAAAATATATATTTTCAAGACTGTATAACAATAAACAAATGTTTGGCTTGTAAGCCACGCAAGTGAAAAATGAGTTGAAATTGCTGTTGGTATAAAATCAGGCAGCTTCTATGGAGAAAGACACAGATGCAATATTTCAGAATGATAAATTTTCATTTCTGACAAGCAGTTCTGACGCTGAAGTTTGATTTTCTAATGATACGTATGCTGAGTACTTTGCTTCAGTCTTTGTTTCAGTTTTTCACTATCTGCTCGATTTTAGCTCTGGAGCTATTCTTTAACTTGTAGTATTGATATAAGGTTGATTCATCTATTTTACGATGTATATTCATAATCTCCTTCCCACCCAACACAGGTCCTACCTGCAAGAAAATGAGAAAAAGGTTGGTTGGATGTCAAGTAAATTAGAAAAAGAAATAACGAGTGCCCAGTGCCATCCGATTAATAACATTCACTGGGCAGGAAGATAAATCCTAAAATTTAAATTGCAGAATATATGCACATTTATTCAAATCAATGAAAGAGTCGGTTGTAAAACAATATAAATATATTTTTTAAGCTGCTTAATTAGTGCCTCCTGTGATTCCTGATGTTATGTTTTACCCCGTATCAGGAAAAATAAAATATTTGACTCCTGCCTCTAGGCAGTGGCAATAATTTTGTGTATAATAAACATTGCAAAGAGACACAGCTCAAGGCTACAAACATGAATGATTTCCTTTAAAATAGCTTCTGTTAAGCTTTTAATTGACTTCCTTTTCTCAATCCCAGCAACACATTCATCCACATTGTCCTCGGTAATATCATAAATAGGAAACGATGCAACAAGAAGTGAGAGTGTACCTGATTATTGTTCATGATCCCTGCTTATTGCAATAAGCAATAACCATAGGTAACAACCTTTCCCTAAACCGTAATAATAATCAGAGGTTGGAAATGCCAAATAAAACTGTGTGGCATTGAATAGATTAATTTGCTACAACTGGTTTATTGATCCTGAATTATGTACTTTGGTTAAATGGAAAAAATTCTCCCACTACATCCCGATGTGAATGACGTGGCCAGCTAGAGAATTGTAGTAGAAGTTGTATATTATTTGGCAACATACTGCATCACTTATTTATATTGTGACAATTTCTTATATTGTGTTTGAGTCGATAAATTGCTGTTAGCAATAATGTTTATGGTGGTGACAAATGTGCACCAATGGTCAATCATATTAGAAATCTGGGATTTATTTGTAGCCATTTGAGTTACGTATGGAGGATAGTGGAGTAGGGACACTGGGAATTTGTTAATGGTCTCAAAGAGATCTTTCCAAGCACCATTCAGACCAACAAGCACAGGTTTAAACATAGAAACATAGAAACATAGAAAATAGGTGCAGGAGTAGGCCATTCGACCCTTCGAGCCTGCACCGCCATTCAATATGATCATGGCTGATCATCCAACTCAGTATCCTGTACCTGCCTTCTCTCCATACCCACTGATCCCTTTAGCCACAAGGGCCACATCTAACTCCCTCTTAAATATTACCAATGAACTGGCCTCAACTACCTTCTGTGGCAGAGAATTCCACAGATTCACCACTCTCTGTGTAAAAAATGATTTCCTCTGCAGATAGATGTGAATTAAACAGCCAAAGGTAGACTTTAATAATTCACCATTTCACTAAATGACAAAGATCTGCCAAGCGCTGTTCATGTGTCGATAATAAAACGCCATCTGCAGACCTTCTGTGGCAGAGAATTCCACAGATTCACCACTCTCCGTGTGAAAAACGTTTTTCTCATCTCGGTCCTAAAAGATTTCCCCCTTATCCTTAAACTGTGACCCCTTGTTCTGGACTTCCCCAACATCGGGAACAATCTTCCTGCATCTAGCCTGTCCAACCCCTTAAAAATGTTGTAAGTTTCTATAAGATCCCCCCTCAATCTTCTAAATTCTAGCGAGTACAAGCCGAGTCTATCCAGTCTTTCTTCATATGAAAGTCTTGACATCCCAGGTTTAGTTTAGTTTAGAAGTGCAACGCGGAAACAGACTCTTCAGCCCACCGAGTCCAAGCTGACCAGCGATCCCCGCACATTAACACTATCCTATACACACGAGGAACAATTTTACACTTATACCAAGCCAATTAACCAACAAACCTGTATCTCTTTGGAGTGTGGGAGAAAACCGAAGATCTCGGAGAAATCCGAAGGGAGAATGTACAAACTCCATACAGACAGCACCCATAGTCGGGATCGCACATGTGTCTCTGGCACTGTAAGTGCTGTAAGGCAGCAACTCTACTGCTGCGTCACCATGGCCGCCCTTTATATAGGTATAGCTGCACAATTAACATTCCCTAGGCATTATGCAGAATGTTTATTGCTAGTTAGTTTCTTGCTAACTAGATCGGAAGGATGGAATCTGGAATATTAAAGATGTTTCCTTTAGCTTTGGCTGATAACATATTTGCAATAACCATGAACATAGCCAGTGTATGAATACAATAAGGACCATACCACACCGTACAAGGAACGTACGTGCAGTTCTGGTCGACCTCATTACAGGAAAGACATGGAGGCTTTGGAGAGGGTGCAGAGGAGTACACCAGAATAACGCCTGTATTAGAGGGTTTCAACTCCAGGAAGAAGTTGGATAGACCTGGATTGTTTTTGCTGGAATGTCTGAGGCTGAGGGGAGACTTGCTAGAAACATATAAAATTATGAAGCAGAGACAGGGTAAACAGTCATTATCTTTTTTTCCCAGGATGTCAACACTAGAGGCCATAGCTATAAGGTGAAAGGGGGGAAAGTTTAATGTAGACTAGACTAAGTGGGATCCCCATGTTCACACGGGAGGGCTGGACCCCCAACACAATATTCCACCTCTCCACCAATTCCAATCTTGGTGGCCAGTGGGGTAGGGGCTTTTTGGAGCACTAGTATGGGTGTTATGGGCTGAAGGGATTGGTTTCCAGAGGGTTAGTATGGACATTGTGGGCCGAAAGGATTCTTGGGCTGGCTGCTCAGTCACTCCAGCCTGGTGTGCTGGCAGTTTACTCCCCGATGGTGGGCTGGCAGTTGACTCACGGCTATTCCTTGAAATTCCATTTCAAGCAGGGTGCAAGGCCACCAAATTAAAGTTCAATTTCCTACCACTTCAAGCAGGGTGCAAGGCCACCGAATATAAGTGCAGTTTCATACCACTTCAAGCAGGATGCAAGGCCACCAAATTCAAGTGCAGTTTCATCCTACTTCAAGCAGGGTGCAAGGCCACCAAATTCAGGTGCAGTTTCCAAACACTTGAAGCAGGATGCTAGGCCACCCAATTCAAGTGCAATAGTTTCCTACCATTTCAAGCAGGTGCAAGGGCAGCAAATTCAAATGCAGTTTCATACCATTTCAAGCAAGGTGAAACCACCATAAAACCACACAAAACACCACATAAAAACCACATAAATACCACTCACAGTTCAGTAGACATTCAGTGTGTTCAGTTGATTCACAGCTCAGACAGAGTCATGACCTATCCCTCCCCCATCTTGCAGAGACTGAGCCACGCCCACACTTCCGAGTTTTATAGTCCCTCCACCTCCAACTGGAAGCGGCGTGGCCTTCATGGTGTGATTGACAGGAGAGAGAATTTCAAAATGTTTTATACACTAATAACTCTTTTATTTTTCATGGGTAAAATGCTTTGCACCTGATGAGTGGAGGGGGACTCTGAGTAAGATGGCCAGAAATCACAGCGTAAGTGGTAGCATTTTTTCTAAAATCAATACACATTGCAAACAGGAAGTGATCATGTTTAGACTTTTAATCATTTGCCTTTTCAAAGCCAACCACCACCATTTGCTTTGCTTTTTCAAACCAACCACCACCATTTGCTCCGAAGGAGTCTGAAGAAGGGTTTCGGCCCGAAACGTCACCTATTTCCTTCGCTCCATAGATGCTGCTGCACCCGCTGAGTTTCCCCAGCAATTTTGTGTACCTACCACCATTTGCTCTGCCTTTTCAAACCAACCACCACCAGTTGCTTTTTCAAACCAACCACCAACATTTGCTTTTTCAAACCAACCACATATTCATTTTCAAACCACATTAAGGGCACTCACAGGTCAGTAAAACCACACTCACAGTTTAGTAGACATATGTTCAGTGTTCAGTTGACTCACAGCTCAGACAGAGAGACGTGACCTCTCGCTCGCCCATCTTGCAGCGACTGAGGCACGTCCACACTTCCGGGTTTTATACTCCCTCCCCCCTCCCGCCGGAAGGGGCATGGCTTTCATTGAGTGATTGACAGGGGAGAGAATCTCAACATTTAAAAAAAATTAATGTCTTTTATTTTTCATCGATGGGAAAAATCCTCGTTACCTGCGCAGCAGAGGGGGACTCTGAGTAACATAGCCATAAATCACAGCCGTAAGTGGTTGCTATTTTTCTAAAATCAATATGCAGTGCAAACAGGAAGTGGTCAAGATTTGAGTTTTAATTATATAGATGTGCAGGGCAAGGCTTTTACACAGAGAGTAGTAGGGTTTTGGAACGCATTGCCTGGGGCGGTGGAGGAGGCAGATATGACTGTGGTGTTTAAGAGGCATTCAGATAGGCACATGGAAGTGCAAGGAATAGAGGGATATGGATTATGTCCGGGCAGCTGAGATCAATTTAACTTGGCATCATGTTCGGCACCAACATTGTGGTCTGAATGGCCCATTTCTGTGCTGTACGGTTCTGTGTTTTATGTTCTAATTGCAAAGATTGTGAAGGATCCAGATGAGAAAATTAATCACCAGTGCTGACAGTAGACAATAGACAATAGGTGCAGGAGGAGGCCATTCGGCCCTTCAAGCCAGCACCGACATTCACTGTGATCATGTCTGATCATTCCGCAATCAGTACCCCGTTTGTGCCTTCTCTCCATATCCCTTGACTCCGCTACCTTTAAGAGCTCTATCTAACTCTCTCTTGAAAGCATCCAGAGAATCGGCCTGCACTGCCTTCGGATGCAGAGAATTCCACAGATTCACAACTCTCTGGATGAAAATGTTTTTCCTCATCTCTGTTCTAAATGGCCTACCCCTATTTTCTTAAACTGTGGCCCCTCGTTCTGGACTCCCCCCAACATTGGGGACATATTTCCTGCCTCTGGCATATCCAATCCCTTAATAATTGTATATGTTTCCATAAGATCCCCTCTCAACCTTCTAAATTCCAGTGTGTACAAGCCCAGTCACTCCATTCTTTCAACATATGATAGTGCCGCCATCCCGGGAATTAACCTCATGATCCTTTTCAACAATGATCCATGAATGGTGGCCGATTAGGAAAAGGGGCGATGCAGCGAGACCTGGGTGTCATGGTACACCAGTCATTGAAAGTAGGCATGCAGGTGCAGCAGGCAGTGAAGAAAGCGAATGGTATGTTGGCCATCATAGCAAAAGGATTTGAGTATAGGAGCAGGGAGGTTCTACTGCAGTTGTACAGGGTCTTGGTGAGACCACACCTGGAGTAATGCGTACAGTTTTGGTCTCCTAATCTGAGAAAAGACATTCTTGCCATAGAGGGAGTACTGAGAAGGTTCACCAGACTGATTCCTGGGATGTCAGGACTTTCATATGAAGAAAGACTGGATAGACTCGGCTTGTACTCGCTAGAATTTAGAAGATTGAGGGGGGATCTTATAGAAACTTACAAAATTCTTAAGGGGTTGGACAGGCTAGATGCAGGAAGATTGTTCCTGATGTTGGGGAAGTCCAGAACAAGGGGTCACAGTTTAAGGATAAGAGGGAAATCTTTTAGGACCGAGATGAGAAAAACATTTTTCACACAGAGAGTGGTGAATCTGTGGAATTCTCTGCCACAGAAGGTAGTTGAGGCCAGTTCATTGGCTATATTTAAGAGGGAGTTAGATGTGGCCCTTGTGGCTAAAGGGATCAGGGGGTATGGAGAGAAGGCAGGTACAGGATACTGAGTTGGATGATCAGCCATGATCATATTGAATGACGGTGCAGGCTCGAAGGGCCGAATGGCCTACTCCTGCACCTATTTTCTATGTTTCTATGTTTCTATCCTAAGCTGCACTCCCTCAATAGCAAGAATGTCCTTCCTTAAATCTGGAGACCAAAACTGCACACAATACTCCAGGTGTGGTCGCACCAGGGCCCCGTACAACTGCAGATGGACCTCTTTGCAACTATACTCAAATTCCTCTTGTTATGAAGGCCAACATGCCATTAGCTGAGAAATCTATGGATCAAGTACTTGTAATCTAGAATCCTCCCACTTCTAGAGATCGAGGGCAGAGTCCATAGCTTTCTCAGCTAATGGCATGTTGGCCTTCAAGGGGACATCCCTCAAACAAGAGAAGGGATATCATCCCAGGGCACAACATGGGTGGCTATTTTACTTGTTTATCACTCCCGACGCCATGTTTCCCGGCCTTCAGTTAAACTGTACCCCCTCCCCTCACTCGGTTATTGGAACAACTATGACAATAATGGACATCAGCCCCCTCTCCAGGATGTGTTATAGCGAGGGATTACATTATTCACAAGATAGTGACTTAAGTAGCGGGTTCTGGATTCAGGATTAAAGTTTGCCAACAATTGCGCTTAAAACTGGAAAGAGAAATGGGCAAATGACTGCGTAGGGAAGAACCCCAGATGCTGGTTTTAACCAAAGATAGACCCTGAAGAAGGGTCTCGACCCAAAACATCACCCATTCCTTCTCTGTGGAGATGCTGCCTGTCCCGCTGAGTTACTCCAGATTTTTGTGTCTCTCTTGGGCAAATAACTGGTTTGTTTTCAACCTCTGCATGTCAGCGCTTTGAAAATAGGCTATTGAAAATGAAGGTTAACTTTAGCGTGTCATGCATGGACTGGTGCAAGAGGCAGCTCACGCCCCTAAACATTCACCAGACCATGGAAATACCTGGTGAAGGGATGCCCGTACCTCTAATCAATGCAATAGCCTTCGTTCAAAATGCAAATGATCAACCAGTTGTCCTTACTGTGCTCTTCCTGGATAATTATTGATGCCAAAGCACAACAGCGAAGCACCTTTTCATATCAATGCATCCACCATGAATGAGATAAACTGCCGCAGTTTATTCAATGTCAGCTATCGTGTTACCTGTATCAAGGACACAGAAAGTTAATTTGCATCATAGAGATAGCACTGTCAAGAGTTATGCTTCTGGCACGGACCCAGCTAGCACTGTCTCATCACTAGTCAGCCTTACTACTCATAGTGCATGGAACCACTCTTTGTCTCCATTGCTCCTGACAGCCAATTTCAACTGTTTTATAGGTGTTGCTGTTTTTTAAAATCTCAGAATCCATTGTTTTACGCCCTGTATACATACAATTTTGTTGAGCTTGTTGTTAAATGACTTTGTGGCAGCAAAGGCTTTGTGTTTCCAAGGGTGGATCTGATCATAGAGACATACAGCATGGAAACAGGCCCTTCTGTCCAGCTTGTCCATGTTGACCAAGATGCCTCACCTACCGCAATTTCTGCGCCGGATGAGAAGAGCTCACCTCCCCCATCCCGTCCTCACCACTTTCTACAGGTGCACCATAGAGAGCATTTTCTCCAGCTGCATCTCTGTCTGGTTTGGGGACTGTAAAGCCTCCGACTGGAAGTCCGTGCAAAGAGTGGTGAGGACGGGACTTCTCTTCCCTCAATCCGGGGACATTGCGTGCAAACGTTGCACTTCCAAGGCCAACAGCATTATAAAGGACCCCACACATCTCCATCATGGACTGTTCACTCTGCTGCTCTCGGGCAAAAGGTATCGCAGTATAAGGGGCAGAACGGCCAGGTTTTGCAACAGCTTCTTCCCCCGAGCCATCAGACTCTTGAATTCCATATAATGTGCCGCCTCTATTATCTATTTTATCTTTTTATCCATTTTATCCTTTTGTTATTTTATGTTGCACGGGGAGCCAGATGCAACGACATTTCGTTCAGACTCGTATTTATTTCTGAATGACAATAAAGTTTTGATTAAAAAATTAAACCTTTCCTTTCCATGCACTTGTCCAAATGTCTATTAGATCGTATACCAATTATTTTCGATTCAGATCTCTGCGGTCAAAGGCCTTGTAACAGTTCCTCATCCTCAGATGGTCCAGAGCAGGGATTATCCAGGCTACTTAACAGAATGCAATCTACGCTGCCTTTGTCTTTGGCTTCCAGTCCAGCAGCCACTTCTACGTGGTTGTGTAGAGGCAGTCCACCCAAACCTACTAGGAGAAGTTGTCCAAATCCACGGATACGCTAGCGTCTAGATCAAGGTGATGAACCCCACCACAGGACGAGAGGGGGAGAGTACCTCACCTGTGCAACGATCTACAAAGAGACTGGCAACACCCTCAGACAGGTGCGAACTTTGTGGCACAACCTCAATATCGGCTGAAAGGATTACACCGCCTACAGGTGGCACCTGATCCATTGACCCTAAACAAGCTTCATCAGGATGGTTGTCAATGAAGAGAGTGAGAACTGGTTGCCATACCATTGGTTTGATGGACTTTGGGGTACTATTGAACTGGTAGCCATACCTTTGGATTGGGGGACTTTGGGGTACTGTGATACATTATGGCTCTATCAATCAGCTAATCACTGCTCTAAGGCTTGCCACCATTGTGTACCGAGGACTGTGAATGTTATCATGTTTGATAAAAAAGAGGGAATGAAAGAGCTAATAGTCAAATCTAACAGTCAAATCTAATATGGAGTCGTTCCTCTACAAAAGCATGGACTAGTAGAACAAAGAATGGCTCGGTGCCAAGTCTGAATATGGAACACAATATGGAGGACAGGTTGTCTTTTCAATAAAGACATTAAGATGGCAGCCTGCAGTAATAACGTGTGCTTCTTCAAGGCCATAAAGAAGCCAAGATTGCAAAAAATAGCTGGTGCTCCAGAGATAAGTAGTATCTTGCCATTGGATGAGTTTGATTTTGACCCAGCTTTCCTATATTGTGAAAGACTACAGAATCTTTCAGTCATGCCATATTTAGACTTGGTAAGAGTGTTTTACTGATAAGAAAAATGTATAATTGTGCTAACTCGCCTTTGTTCTGTGAGTGGGAGCCCGACTGAGCAACGTTTGTGCTCATTGTATCTCGCCACTTCCGTCTGACGATTTAATTAAAGATTGCCATGGTCTACCTTCAACGGTTGTTGCTATCTGCTTTATAAGAAACAAACCTTCACACCCGAAACGTCACTCATTCCTTCTATGCAGAGATGCTGCCTGAGTTACTCCAGCATTTTGTGTCTATCTCTTAGCGATCAGCTAACACAAGGCTCAACTCTCCACACATCCACCAGCAACTACAGACATTATTTAGCTTGAAGCAACAAGATTTTGACTCCCAGCTATGCACATTTCCATCTTCCTCCTGTTATTGCCACCTCCCCAAGAGCAACATTTATGAGCATCCCTTAAATGTGTGCAGTACAAATGTTGACTTATAAGGATGCCTCTTAAAATAGTCTCCCAAAGCTATAATGGGGGATTCATTAGATTCTGAATTCATCGCACAATAAAAATTCAGCTTGTAAAAAAATGTTTCTAATAAAACAGTATAAAACCCACTTTAAAGGCCATGTTCAAAACACAAATGTCTGGATTAACTTAACAGGTCAGAAAACATCTGTGGAGGGAATGCATGGGTGATGTCAGGGGTTGGTATCCTTCTTCAGACTGATTGTAGTTGTGGAGGTAGGGGGGAACTGGAAAGAATGTGGGGGTGGGACAGAAAGGTAGAGGTAGAACAAAACCTGGCAAGTGAAAGCCAGGAGGTTTAATTGGCTGATGGGTGAAGTAAAGGGCCTGTCCCACCAGCATGCGATTGCATGCGTCTAGCGCGACCAAACGTGGTCGCTTGAGGCGTACGGCCTCGCGGGGCCGGTCCCAATTCGAACCAGGAGGCGTATGGAGTTGTACGGAGCTGGTCCCGACATCATACTCACCAATCAGCTGGGCAGGAGGTGGGCCGACTGAATTTGGACATCAAACGGCGTCGGGCGGTGACGTCATCGCGCAACGGCACGCCGGGCGGCGACATCATCGCGCAATGCCGCGCGAGGCATACGCCATCAAGACGCTGCGTACGACATCAAGACGCTGCGTACTACGTCAAGACGCTGCGTACGCCCTCAAGACACTGTACGCCCTCAATGCGCCTGCGGGCCGACATGACGTTGGCGCGTGGGATTTTCGGACGGTGCGGGATTTTCGGAGCCCCGCACGATGTCAGGACCAGTCCCGCACAACTCCATACGCCTCCGTTTGGTCTGGGTCTTGTGCTAATAGCATACCTTAATCATGCAATTATTTTTTTAAATTTTTTAAAATTTTATTAGAAGTACAATAAGTTACAGTAATACACACCACATATATCTTATTGCATTTGTTCTACCCCTTCATTTTTTGAGCTTTAAGAAAGATAGAAATAAAAGAAGTAAGGAAAGTGAGAAAGAGTCGTGATAGTGCAGGAAAGTGTTGGGAAAAGAAAGCCCATTAGAAAGAGAGTTAGAGAAGAAAGTTAAGAAATAGACCCTAGGAAAGAAAGAATGAAAAAGAAACAATCGCTCTATTATAAAAAACTCCGCAAAAAGGGATATACCAACCATATTTTTCACCCCCCGTTACCAGATCCTGGCACCGTATATTTTTTAAATTACTGTTGCACCTTATGCTTGTAGTAAGTCCATAAATGCAGACCACGTCTTTTGGAAGTGGTCAGCTTTGCCTGCGAGGAGGAGTCTTCGCAATTCTATCATTCCACATCTTGATTCTTCTCCGCTATCTTTAAGAGTCCTCTCTAGCTCTCTCTTGAAAGCATCCAGAGAACCGTCTCCACCGCCCTCTGAGGCAGAGAATTCCACAGACTCACCACTCTCTGTGAGAAAAAGTGTTTCCTCGTCTCCGTTCTAAATGGGTTACCCCTTATTCTTAATCTGTGGCCCCTGGTTCAGAACTCCCCCAACATTGGGAACATGTTTCCTGCCCCTTAATGATCTTATATGTCTCAATAAGTTTACCACTCATCCTTCTAAATTTCAGAGCATTAAGAAGCACGATCCAATTTATTCAGAGTTAATGGGTATAAAATTCTGGGTCCTTACACCACAGTTCACTGGCTGGACAGTGCATTGTCATGAATTTCTTAATGGATTTATAATTGAGGTGCACGGCTCACTTCTCATTTGGGAAATCTGCCAGATTTCCAAAAGCAAGCAAATGTAATGACTCACCAGTAGAAACATCAGCATGTTCATCAGTGGCCATGCTCCAGGATGCAGCAGTGTTTAGGCTCCAGTCCAGGGCTTTATTGTTCAATTAGGTGCTTTCTCAGTGGAGTTAGTAGAATGAAAGGAAAGCATAGCCAGATCCTCTCTTTGCGATCCACCTTGATGGGATGTGAGCATTGTGAACTGCTTTCCATACAGCTCTCCCCGAGTGAGCAAGACCAAGCATTAGGTAATTGAGATCAGGCAATTTTTAAAATAAGACTTTCACTGTGTCATTGTG
Organism: Amblyraja radiata; assembly: GCF_010909765.2. Classification (NCBI taxonomy): domain Eukaryota; kingdom Metazoa; phylum Chordata; class Chondrichthyes; order Rajiformes; family Rajidae; genus Amblyraja; species Amblyraja radiata. The sequence goes on along the minus strand of NC_045958.1, from coordinate 4,242,193 downwards.
CATGCTTGAAAATCTCTGCTTCCATCATAGGTCTTGCTTTGTCCCTGTTCCCTCGAGTAAGAAATGGCAATGGCCACTGGCTACTCCATCAACCTTTGAAACAACATCAGATTTGAAGACAAAATCAGGACAGGATAGACACAAAATGCTGGAGTAACTCTGTGGGTCAGGCACCATCTCTGGAGAAAAGAAATAGGTGACGTTTTGGGTAGAGACCCTTCTTCTGACGAAGGCTCTCAACCTGAAACGTCACCTATTACTTTTTTCCAGAGATGCGGTTCCGCCAGGTGTTCTTCACACAGAGAGTGGTGAATCTGTGGAATTCTCTGCCACAGAAAGTAGTTGAGGCCAGTTCATTGGTTATATTTAAGAGGGAGTTTGATGTGGCCCTTGTGGCTCAAGGGATCAGGGGGTATGGAGAGAAGGCAGGTACAGGATACTGAGATGGTTGATCGGCCATGATCATATTGAATGGCGGTGCAGGCTCGAAGGGCCGAATGGCCTACTCCTGCACCTATTTTCTATGTTTCTATGTTTCCGGTTTGCTCCCACATGTCAGAGACTTGCGGTTTTGTAGGTTCATTGGTCTTTTTAAATTGCCCCTAATATTCAGGGAGTGGATGAGAAAGCAGGATAATACAGAACTAGTTTGAACGAGCAATCGATGGTTGGCATGGATCTGTGGGCCGAAGAACCTGTTTCCATGTGGCTTCTCTAAACTAAATTCATAAAACTTACCATCGTTATTCTCTCTGTTACAACTAGATATGTTGAGACAAGAGTCTAGTCAGAGTGCTTTATTGTCATATGTTCTGAAACAACACAATGACATTCTTATTTACAGCAGCACAAAATATATCTGAGCATAGTATTCACCAAACCTACAATAGCAACAAAAACAAGCTCAATATATTAAAAACAAACAAACAATATTGTGCAAAGTCGAAACCAATGCCCCTTAGTTCCCCGAGCAGTTTGTCGCTTGGAGTTTAATTGGAGCTCATAGTGATCAGTAGCCTAATGGTTGTTGGGATGAACTGGCCCTGAACCTTCCTTCCATCGAGGGGATTTATCGCAGTCGCTGCCTCAAAAAGGCTGGCAGTATTATCAAAGACCCACACCATCCTGGCCACACACTCATCTCCCTGCTACCTTCAGGTAGAAGGTACAGGAGCCTGAAGACTGCAACAACCAGGTTCAGGAATAGCTACTTCCCCACAGCCATCAGGCTATTAAACCTGGCTCAGACTAAACTTTGATTATTAATAACTAATTATCTGTTATTTTCACTTTATCATTTTATTTATTCATGTGTGTATATATTTATATTGTGGTATATGGACACACTGATCTGTTTTGTAGTAAATGCCTACTATGTTCTGTGTGCAAAAGCAAAGCAAGAATTTCATTGTCCTATCAGGGACACATGACAATAAACTCACTTGAACTTGACTTGGGGGATGTTACAGTTTTCTGGTTCCTATACCTTCTTCCTGGTGGCAGGAATGGAATTAAAGCATTTCATGGGTGTTGTGGGTCCCCAATGATGCTGGTTGCCTTCTGCCACCTATAGATCCCGTCAATAATGGAGAGGTCAGTACCCGTGATGGACTACGCAGTGTTCACCATTTTTTGCAGTCTTCTTCGTTCCTGTGCGTTTGAGTTACCGAACCAGGCCATGGTGCAACCACTCAATATGCTCTCTACTCTACATCTGTAGAGGTTCAAGAGAGTAGTCAATGACATACCAAATCTCCTCAATCTTCTAAGGAAGTAAAGGTTTTGATGGGCATTGATTACATCAATGTGCTGGGTTCAGGATAGATGCCCACCCAGAAATATGGAGTTTTTTGACTCTCTCCAACACGGGTTTGTGGATCCTAGGTCTTTCTCTTGTAAATTCAACAATTAGTTCCTTGGTTTTACTGACGTTGAGAGCTATATGTTGTTCTGGCACCATTCAGTCAGATGGGTGATCTCTCCGCTATACCCAGACTCTTCGGCAGCTATTTTGCGTCCAACAACAGTGGTGGCGTCGGTGAGTTTAAAGATGGAGTTGGAAATGTGTCCGGCTACATAGTCATGGGTATAGAGTGAGTAGAGCAGGGGGGCTGTGCACACAGCCTTGAGGTGCTTCTGTGCTGATGGTTATTAAGGAAGAAGTGTTGCTGCCAATTTGTACTGATTGTGTTGTTCATAAGTCACAGCAACAGAATTTGGCCATTTGGTCCATCGAGTGCTTTGGTGATGAGCAAGTTGAGGATCCAGTTATAAGATCATAAGGTCATGTGATAAGAGCAGAATTAGGCCATTTGGCCCATCATGTCTATTCCGCCATTCAATCATGGCTGATCTCTCTCTTTCTCCTAACCCCATCATCCTACCTTCTCCCCGTAACCTCTGACGCTAGTTGCTTCAGGTCTGAAATTTGGACGCTCACTGTTTTTTTCAAAGCAGATATCTCTATTATTTGATTCAGCATATTTTCCCGAACTAAATCATCACCTCAGATATAATAACAACAGTTGCAGCCAAATCACCTTCAAATAATGCCCTTAACATGACTGCTGAGGAATTTGCGAATAAATTAAGAATAAATTAAAAATACAAGCAAAACAACACTGAATCTGCAAAATAAGCATGGGAAAGGCTATTTCTAGTTCTTTGTTTAAAATGCAAATCATGTAACACCATATCAGACTGATGCATAAACAGATGCATAAAGCAAACTTAGTCCCTAGCCATTTCATGCCTCACCAAGAATAATTAATATTTCTTATCAGGGCTGGGAGCGCAGTTAATTCATCAGGTGGGAACCATGGCCCTGAAATTAATGGTGAAGCAGGGAAGGTAGTGTGATAGTGTGTTAAAAATCCAGGGAGGCCTGCAAGGATGCAACATCCTTTCAATCATATCAGTGCTGTCTCATTTATATAAAATGCCGCACTCTCCAGTCTGACTGCCAGCCAGATTGACAGCATGGCTACAGAAGGGGGAGTGTAAACATCGCAAGTAATTAAATGAAGAGACAATAAGAAATGTGAGGCTAAAACTAATGCTGGAGTGAGTTCAGTGGTGCAAATAAGCATTCTTTATACGAATACACGTGATGTTAGGAACACATTGCATGATGCTCAGGAGTAAATTCACCATTGATGGTGTGACATGTTTGCTAGCCTTTACTCGTATTAGTTTACAGATGCAGCATGGGAACAGGCCCTTCGGCCCAACGAGTCCGTGCCGACCATTGATCACCCGTTCACACTAGATCTATGGTATCCCACTTTCGCATCCACTCCCTGCACACTAGGCGCAATTTATAAAGGCCAATCAACCTACAAACACACACATCTTTGGGATATGGTGGGAAACCAGAGCGCCCGGAGGAAACCCACGTGGTCACAGGTATAACGTGCAATCTCCACACAGACAGGTTGCAGAGAAGCTGGGAGTGCAGGCTAATATGCAAGGATATAAATTCTACAGGGAAGATTGCGGGAGCAGGAAGAAGGGATGAGTAAACTTGGTGTTTAATGCTAAAATCGATTCAATGATAAGCAGATAAAAGGAGCGATATGCAGACAGTGTAAGCATTGAGGGCGGAATTAAGATACAGGAAAGTCTATAATGGCAGTATGTCTCTTGGTGGCAAATGTGAATCATTTACAAGGACAATTAATTTTAATGGGGGAGTTGAACTTTCACAGGGAAAGCACTAAGTTGACTAGCTTAAGTCTGGAAGTTGTCTTTTTGGAGTGTGCTTGGGATAGTATCCTGAAACTAAATGTCCTGGAACAATAAAAGTAGGTGGCCACATTTGGTTTCATAACAAAGGCAACATCTGTGGAGGGAATGGACAGACGACACTTTGGGTCTGGGCCCTTTATCAGATTGATGGAGCAGGGGAGAAAACTGGAAAAGAGAGGTCAGAGTGGGGCAAAGTCTGAGAGGTAGATATAGGTGAGGAGGTTGCTTGGCAGATGGGTGGATGAAGTGAAAAGGAGACAGAAGTGTGAGAGATAAGGAAAAAAAGGCATAGTGAAATGGAAAGACGGAGGTAGGGTTATGGTTGAGAGGTGATGGGGAGGGGAAAACGGGGGAATAAATAGGAAATGGGGAATTAGGAGATGGAAAGGTTGGGAGAGATATGCCTATAGAGTAGAGGAAAATAGCAACACGATGTCAACAAAATAGAGAGAGTACAGAGGAGATTTACTAGAATGTTGCCTGGGTTTCAGCAACTAAGTTACAGAGATAGGTTGAATAAGTTAGGTCTTTAGTCTTTGGAGCGCAGAAGGTTAAGGGGGGACTTGATAGAGGTCTTTAAAATGATGAGAGGGATAGACAGAGTTGACGTGGATGTTTTTGCCATTGAGAGTAGGGAAGATTCAAACAAGAGGACATGATTTGAGAATTAAGGGACAGAAGATTAGGGGTAACATGAGGGGGAACTCCTTTACTCAGAGAGTGGTGGCTGTGTGGAATGAGCTTCCAATGAAGGTGGTGGAGGCAGGTTCGATTTTATCATTTAAAAATAAATTGGATAGTTATATGGACGGGAAAGGAATGGAGGGTTATGGTCTGAGTGCAGGTAGATGGGACTAGGGGAGAATAAGTGTTCGGCAAGGACTAGAAGGGCCGAGATGGCCTGTTTCCGTGCTGTAATTGTTATATGGTTATAAAAAAAAATTGTTATATGGAAAGAGGCAGGGTGACTGGGATTGTGGTTCTTCAATGAACATTGTATTCAAGTCAAGTCAAGTTTATTCGTCACATACACATACGAGATGTGCAGTGAAATGAAAAGTGGCAATGCTCGCGGACTTTGTGCAAAAAGACAAACAAACAAACAACCAAACTACAAACAGAATGGAACAGAATCACATATTCTTTTACATATTAAAAGAATATCCACTTCCACTCCCCTGCAGTTGTGGATAGAGCCCTCACTCTGTATTTCCTCTGTTTCCCGCAGTTCTGCACTCTCCCTCCCTGCCGCAGGTGAACAGAAGAAGGATACAGCGGAAATTGGAGGAACAGCACCTCATATTCCGCCTGGGGACCTTCCGTCCGGATGGCATTAACATTGAATTATCCCAATTTTGCTAGCCCTTGCTGTCTCCTCCCCTTCCTTAACCCTCTAGCTGTCTCCTCCCATCCCCCCGCCCTCGGGCTCCTCCTCCTCCCCTTTTTCCTTCCTTCTCCCCCCCACCCCCCATCAGTCTGAAGAAGGGTTTCGGCCCGAAACGTCGCCTATTTCCTTCGCTCCATAGATGCTGCTGCACCCGCTGAGTTTCTCCAGCAATTTTGTGTACCTAAGGATACAGTTCCTCCTGGACCTCATGTGTCACCTCACCAGTGCCCACACCCAACATATCACTCTCTGATATTACTGCCATCACATCTTCCCATACCCACCTCTTTCCGCTTTCCTCAGAGACCACTCACTCTGCAGCTCCATGGCACGCTCATTGTCTCACTCACACGTTGTATTTGCGGTCTCGGTGCAGACTCGGTGTGCCGAAGGGCCTGTTTCTGTAAAATATATAGTTTTTAAACCCATCCCCTCCCCAGTTACTTTCCCCTGCAACCATAGGAGATGTAACACCTGTCCCTCCACCTCCTCTCTCACTTCCATCCAAGGACCACAGCTGCCCTTCCAGGCGAGGCTCAAGGTTCACTTGCACCTCTTTCATCTTTGCCTATTGTATTTAGTGCTGCCAATCTCTTCATCCTCATCAGCCCTCCTCTTCATCAGCAAGACCCAGGAAATGATCCCAGGAATAAGTAGGCTAACACATGATGAGTGTTTGTCGGCACTGGGCCTGTACTCGCTGGAGTTTAGAAGAATGAGGGGGGACCTCATTGAAACGTACAGAATAGTCAGAGGCTTGGATAGAGTGGATGTGGAGAGGATGTTTCCACTGTGGGAGGGTCTAGGATTAGAGGTCACAGCCTCAGAAATAAAGCATGTTCTTTTAGGTAGAAAATGAGGAGGAATTTCTTTAGTCAGAGTGTGGTGAATCAGTGGAATTATTTGCCACAGAAGGCTGTTGAGGCTGTCAGTGGATATTTTTAAGGCAGAGATAGATAGATTTGTGATTAGTATGGGTGTCAGATAGTTCAGCCAAGATTGAATGGCGGAGTAGACTTGACGGGCCGAATGGCCTGCTTCATTTCCTATCACTTATGATACGATCTTATGAAGACCAAATGTAGATTGGATGTCCATTTCCCCAAACACATGTACTCTGTCCACAAGACCTGCTACAGCTCCTGGTTGCTAACTAATTTAACTCTCCCCACCCTGATCACCTCCCACCTTCCCATATTGACCTTTCTATCCTTGAAGACGCATGCAAACTGGTAGAATAGCAAGTCATTTTTCACTTGGGTAGCCTACAACCAATGATATCAATGTTGAATTCTCCAATTTCTCTGATCACCTGATCATCTGAAGAAGGGTCTGAACCTTTAACAACTTGTGGCGCGGCAGGACGGCAGCCTCACCAGCAGCTGTTCGTCCTTTCGACTTTTTTTGTTTTTAGTAAGTCTAAAAGTGGGTTTTTGTGTGTGTGGGGGGGGGGGGGGTGTGGGGGGGGGAGGGGTGTGTGTGGGGGGGGGGGGGTGTGGGGGCAAGGAAGGGGGAAACTGTTTTTTAGTCACTTACTTCGGTGGAATACAACTTTTCTCCTAGTCGCATTTTCACCCTCCCTCGCGACTTAACAGCTTTGATTGGTGCGGCCTCTCCCGGAGTTTGGCCCAGACCTTCAGCTACAGGCGCAGCGCGGATATTCCATCGCGGTGCCGGACGAGCCCTTGCTGTGAAACCCCAGAAAGGATTGCTCCGATCGCTGGCCCCCGGACTATAACATCCTGAAGCCGCGGTCTGTGGAGCTTCTAGCTGCAGGTGCGACGTGGACTTTACATCGCGGAATCTGGGATCCCTTGCCGGGGATCGCCGGAGAAGAGCTCCAACCGCCGGCCTGCGGCCTATAACAGCGTGAAGCCGCGGTCTCCGGTAGAAAGCGGACGATTCGGGGCCTCCAAGCCGCAGAGCGTCCGTCCATCCCGACGTCGGAGTTTCGAGCATCCCGATGAGAGGGCCTGTACATCGGGCCGTCCGTAGCGGCGACTAAGGAGGGTTCATGGCCCACGACCACGGATGAACAAAGGAGGAAGACTGACTGAACGTTATTGCTTTCCACTACAGTGAAGAATGTGGATTCCACTGTCGTGGGTGTTCATGTTATATTATTTTGTGTATCGTGCTCTTTTTGATTGTATGGCTGCATGGTCAATCAAATTCCACTGAACCTTAATTGGTGCATGTAGATAGATAGATAGATAGATATAATTTATTGCCACACAGCCAGGCTGGTGGAAATTTGGGTTGTCTGCAGCGATACAATAATAAAGAACACACAACCACAATAAAACTGTAACACAAACATCCACCACAGCATTCATCACTGTGGTGGAAGGCACAACATTTGGCCAGTCCTCGTCCATTTCCCCCCCGTGGACAGGACCAGAGTCCAGAGTCAGTCCAGGATCGGCTCTTCCTCACCGGAGACCGCGGCTTTAAGTTGTTGTAGGCCGCAGGCCGGCGGTCGAGATTTAAAGTCCCCGCCGCAGCCAGAAGCACCGTAGACTGCAGGGCCGGCGGTCGAAGCTCCCCTCCAGGGGTGATGGTAAGTCCATGCCGGACCCGCGGTAGAAGTTGGCCGCGGGCCGGCAGTGATGGCTTCTTCTTCCCCCGGGTCCCCAACGTGAGATCCCGGGCTGTAGACGCCGCACCAGCTGGAGCTCTGCAGACCGCGGCTTCAGGCTGCGACTTCAGGCTGCCGGCTGCCCCGGGTCAGCGAAACGGAGCGCTCCCCTCCAGCGAGCCCCAGCGAGGGCTCACCCGCTACACGCCGAGAGTCCACGCTGCGCCTGCCGCTGAAGCCCCGGGCGCGTCTCCGGGAAAGGCCGCATCGATCCTTGTTGTTAGACCACGGGGGAGGCGACCTGGAAAAACTCACCTCTCCGCGGAGGAGGCGACCAAAGCGGTTTCCCCCTTACCCCCCCACACCACCGCCCACACAAAACACACAAAGAAACATTAAATACAGACTTTAAAACATACTAAAAAAATTAAAAAAGGTTGAAAAACTGACGAGCTGCATGACATGGCTGCTGCCAGAGCAGCGCCCCCTACAATAGAATACAATGTGGCAATGAACTTGATAAATGTGAATGACTTGAATATCAAAAATACCCCCTATCCCCACTCTCCCCCCTCACCGCTCCTCCAATATCCATTCATCCCATCATCTCCCACCATCCTGGTCACCCTGCTCCTTTCTCCTCCTCCGGAACCTCATCTCCATCCCCAATCACTTTTCCCTCCTATTTCTTCCATTTCCTTTATATCTCTTCTCTTTCCCATCCCCAGTCTTTTCCACCCATCTCCCTCTAGCCAGCTTTACATTTTCAGGGGGAGTCCAGAACCAGGGGCCACAGTTTAAGAATAAGGGGTAAGCCATTTAGAACGGAGACGAGGAAACACTTTTTCACACAGAGAGTTGTGAGTCTGTGATCACATTGAATGGCGGTGCTGGCTTTAAGGGCTGAATGGCCTCCTCCTGCACCTATTGTCTATTGTCTACCGCTTCGGATCGTTGACCTTGTCGTGGTGAAGAGGCTTGCGTGACCCCATGATTCTGAGAGCGATGCCGTCGGAAGCACCAACTTCTGGTGGGGCCACCCATGGCGGTAAGGTCGAGGATGATGGTCAAGAATAAGAACAATCCAACCTATAGGACCTCAACGACGGACCAGGCGGATGAAGTTATCTTGAACTCAACGGCGATGAAGGCTGCAACAGATCTATCAGCTCCAATCATCTTGGTTCCCTTGCCATTGGAATAAGTTGATTGATTTGTGAAGGACCTTGGAGCGCAACATCAAGTATACGTTAAACAAACACACGCACAGGCGTCTTCGTTCTATGAGCTGCAAAGCCAGTATTGCACGCATAAACCACCTGAGAGTCCATAAAAACAACAGAACGTAGACCATCATCTTCGACCTCGAGGGATAGCTACGGATTGTCTAATGTCTATTGTCACTCCTCTTCTTCATTCCTCATCTCAAAATCTTTTGTCTCCATTACACCGCTAGCCTTTGTCGCTTTCTCCACCCATCTACAAAACTCACTCTCCTCACCTGTATCCACCAAACACTTGCTCGGATTTGACCCACCCCCCCCTTCCAGTATCTATGTCCACTGGTACACAAAATTGGCGAATTTTGTGTACCTTCGATATTCCAGCATCTGCAGTTCCCTTTTGAACTCTATGTCCACAGGGTCTGACCTGCTGAGTTCCTCCAAAACTTTGATTTTTGATTAAGATTCCAGCATCTGCAGCCTCTCCAAGACTTTGATAGGACTTGGTTAGTGGGATGAAGGGGGGACATTTTCCCTTTGCTGGTGCAGTCCGATGTCTTCATTAAGTATGCATAATTCATGGAGAACCAAGAATCGATCTAACATTGACTGCGATTTTTTTCTCAAGGTATAGTGTGGAACTCATTGCTAATGTGTACTCATTGCTAAACCAGCTGGTTCAGCTATAAAGGAAATGCTGACGATATTTTGCTGCAAAGCCAAGCTTTTCATTTCGATCCCTGCTAAAGTGACATGTCATCACCTAAGGAACAAGATTTAATTAGTGAGTCTGGTTCTGTCCTCAATAGGTTTTTGCATCTCATGGGGGAAAATATCCGTTAACAAGTTTTAGGCTGCTGATAAATACTCACTTTTCTCCATTAAGCATATTTATTGTTTTAATGGTTGGGCAGCAGACACTTATCTATTGACCAAAAGCAAAAGGCTAGGCCAAGGCATTCATGTTGTCCTTGGTGTGATTTTCAACTTTTAGTGATCAACTTACAGAGAACATTGTGAGTAATCTCCATGGTGCGTTCTTTCAAAAATCATCTAGAGTTAAATTATAATTAATATTTAGCGTTAAAGACTAGCTGGTAATTGAACTCTAAACAGTCTAAAGAAGGGTTGTGACCCAAAATGTTCTGCAGAGATAACCCGCAAGTTACTCCAACACTTAGTGTCTGTTTTAGAGAGAGAGAGAGAGAGAGAGAGAGAGAGAGAGAGGAGTTACAGTTAAATGTTAAAGCAGTGTAAGATTAAGACAGAAATCATATTCGAGTACAGTATGACAATTTTTAATATTTTATTTCATGCACCATCTTATGTCATTTTATTTTCAGTGTTTGTATTAATATTATTTTACTCATGGGATTTGATCAAGTTTTAATGAACAGTTTTAAAGATTTATCTAGAGTCAAGAGTTTAGAAGATGAGAGGGGATCTTATTGAAACATAATATTATTGAGGGTTTGGACACGCAGGAAACATGTTCCCGGTGTTGGGAGAGTCCAGAACCAGGGGCCACAGTTTAAGAATAAGGAGTAAGCCATTTAGAACGGAGATGAGGAAACACCTTTTCACACAGAGAGTTGTGAGTCTGTGGAATTCTCTGCCTCAGAGGGCAGTGGAGGCCGGTTCTCTGGATGCTTTCAAGCGAGAGCTCGATAGGGCTCTTAAAGATAACGGAGTCAGGGGATATGGGGAGAAGGCAGGAACATGGTACTGATTGTGGATGATCAGCCATGATCACATTGAATGACGGTGCTGGCTAGGAGGGCCGAATGGCCTTGTGTGCACCTATTGTCTTTTGTCTATAAGAGTCAAAACAGTTTTATTGTCATAGCTACCGTGAAGGAACTATTTCCAACAGCACAGCAGGTATGTAAACAGGGTACTTAATAGATAATATGATAAACAAACCAAATACAGGTTGAATAAATAAACCCCCAATACAGTGCAACAACAGCACAAGGCCCAAAGACCCTACTGCAACCAAGGCAGGTTGTACTTTGGAGTTTGTGCTGTTTAATAGCCCAATTATTGTTGGGAAGAAACTATTCCTCAACCTGGACATTACAGTTTTCAGACTCTTATATCTTCTTCCCAATGGCAGAAGTAAATGAAGGCGTTACCAGGGTGATGTGTGTCCTTGATGATGCTGGCTGTCTTTTTGAGACATAACCTCCTATAGATCCCTTCGATGGTGGGGAGATGGCCAGTACCCGCGATGGACCGTGCAGGGTTCACCACTTTTGTAACCTCCTTTGTTTGTGGGCAAGCGAGTTGGCAGAATTATGAGTTGTGCTGCTCTGAACCTTAACTGCTGTTCCCCACTGAGCCGGGTTTAGGCCATATTCAGAGGTAGGGGGTACATAGACCGAGCTGCCAAATGAGGTCCTTGAGCCGGGTGTATAACATCATTTAAAATAACTTTGGTCAGTTCACGTGCGGATGCTGTTTGTTGATTTCAGCTCAGCATTTAACACGATAATCCCCCAGCATCTGGTGAGCAAACTGGAACCCCTAGGTTTCAATACCATACTATGCAACTGGATCCTGGATTTCCTTTCTGAAAGACCCCAGTCTGTGCGGGTGCGGAAGAACACCTCCTCGGTCATCACACTGAGCACCGGATCCCCTCAGGGCTGTGTCCTGAGTCCGCTGCTCTTTACATTGATGACACATGACTGTGTCGCCAGGTCCACTACTAACCATATCATCAAATACGCGGATGACACGACAGTAGTGGGCATCATCCGCAATAACGACGACCAGGCATATAGAGAGGAGGTGGAACAGCTCGTGAGCTGGTGCAGCAGGAACAACCTTCTCCTAAATGTGAACAAAACCAAGGAGATTGTCGTCGATTTCAGAAGGAAAATTCAGCCCAGTCACACTCCACTTTGCATCAACAACTCAGCAGTGGAGCAGGTGAAAAGGATCAAGTTCCTGGGGGTGCATATAACGGACACCTTAAACTGGTCCACAAACATTACATCTATGGCAAAACGGGCACAGCAGCGGTTGTACTTCCTCCGCAGGTTGAGAGGTTTACACCTCCACCCTCCCATCCTCGCCATTTTCTACAGAAGCACAATTGAGTCGGTCATGACCAGCTGCATCTCTACGTGGTGCGGCAGCTGTACAGCTGCGGACTGGAAGTGCCTTCAGAGAGTGGTGAGGACAGCGGAAAAAATCATTGGGACTTCTCTTCCTTCCATCATGGACATGGGGTACAAGCGCTGTCTGAGGGCATTACCAGAGCCCCCACACACCCACAATTTGGACTGTTTATACTGCTTAACTCTGGGAGGAGGTACCGCAGCATGAAGAGCGGGACAACCAGGTTCTGCAACAGCTTCATCCCCCAGGCCATAAGATTACTGAACAATCAACAAAACCGAGATATCGACACTTTTAAAAAACTTTTTATATATATTTATTTTACAGAACCATGCACATGAGGCATTGTTATGGACGCACCTAGCACTTTTACTTTTACTATTTACCTGATTTGGAGAGTCAAATGCAACGAAATTTTGTTCAAGGTGCACTGTGTCTAGGTGTATATCTGAATGACAATAAAGTTTTCATTCATTCATTCATTTCATTCATTCATTCATGGACAGGAAAGGTTTACATGGGTATGGGCCAAACACAGGCAGGTGGGACTGGTGCAGATGGGGCATCTTGGTCAGCATGGACAAGCTGGGCCGAAGGGCCTATTCCTGTTTTGCAAGATGTTGACTATGATAGGTGTTGGAGAACCTCCCGAATCTGGGATCTATAGTAAGTAAGTAACTAAGTAAGTTTTATTTATATAGCACGTTTTAAGTCAACTCGCATTCGGTGGGCGGCGCGACTCTCGTCAGCAGCGGCCTCTGCAGTCCGTCTGCGTTTTTATTATTTTATGTCTATGTTTTTATGTAGTTTTTGTTATTTTTTGTTGGGGTATGTGTGTGGGTGGGGGTAACTTTTAAATCTCTCCCTGCACGGGAGACCCGACCTTTTCTTTGTCGGGTCCGTTGTCGTTGGGGCTGCAACGAGGAGCGGCCTCCAACAGGAAGACCGGGGGCTGTGGTGCCGACTACTCACCTCACCGTCGCGGAGCTGGCCGAGTCCGGAGCGGGTGGAGCTGTGGTGGACGCTGCTGCGGCCCGACCCCCGGAGATTCGGTGGCTGCAACTGCGGGTTTGGCGGACGGCGGCACCGGGAGCCCGCGGGTCCCTGGAGGGAGACCGCTTTTCAGGGCTCCCGCAACGTCGACTTCTCCCGCCCGAGTTGCGTGGTTGAAGAGCTCCTGGAGCGGGGCCTTACACCATCGCCCCGCGCGGCTTGGAATAGCTGCGGGTCTCTGCGAGCGCCCGCCGGGGGCTCTAACACCAAGAACCCGGTGTGCGGCTTTGCATCACCCGGCGTGGCTTTAATGGCCGCGGGACAATCGCCATCGCCCGCCGGGGGCTTTGACTTTGACTCTGACATCGGGGGGGAGAGTGCAGTGGAGAGATAAGTTTGTTTGGCCTTCCATCACAGCAATGTGATGGATGTTTATGTAAATTATGTTGTGTCTTGGGTCTATTTGTTTGTAATGTATGGCTGCAGAAACGACATTTCGTTTGGACCTCAAGGGGTCCAAATGACAATAAATTGTATTGTATTGTATATTGACACCAAAGTGCTTTACATAAATTAAATAATAAGTTCCATACAAACCATAGAAAAAGGTTAAAAAAAAATGAATAAAATGGACACAACACATTATAGAGTTCAACACAAACGTCCCCACACAGCAGAATCAAAACATTTCCAGTGTGGGGAAAGGCACCAGAAAGTTAAGTCCTCTTCCTCTGTGAAACACCCGAGGTCGGGGCCCATTTGTGGCCGTGCAGCCAGTCCGATGATTTTCAGGGCCCTCTTGCCGTGAAGATGGAACTTCGGCGTCGGGTGAAACATTCCTCAGCGGCTTGGAAAGTCTGGAGCGGCTGCCTCCTCCCTGGAGACCGGGGCACTCGTAGTCCTCAGGCCGCGCCGGTTGGAGCTCCGACCCTGGTGAACTCGATCCCTGGCTCCGCGGCGCCCCAAATCCAGCGCCGCCCGCCCGCAGCCCCAGCTCCGCGATGTTGGGATCGACGGCCACAGCGCTCCGGAGCTTACCGCACGGCGACCTGGTAAGGCATCGCCTGCTCCGTGTTGGTATCCCAGCACTGCGCCACCGCCGCCGAAGCTGTAGTCCCGGCCGGTCCCGACAGGAAACGCCGCTCCATTCGCGATGGTAGGCCGCGAGGACGGGGCGAAGAAGCAGCTCGGAGGGATGCTGCCTCTCCGACCAGGTAGGTGACTAAGAAATAAAGTTTCCCCCTTCCCCACCCCCACCCCCCACATAGAAGACCTCCACTAACATTTTTTAACAGGACTTAGAATAAAATAAAATAAAAAAAGGTGTAGAGACGGACTGCGGGCAGGCTGCCATACACAGACGGCGCCCACTCCCGCACATCCGCCATCATAGAGAGAGAGAGAGAGAGAGTAGTGAGATGTGGCTGCCCTATTCGACCATATTCTACCAAACACTGAAACACTTACCATTCCTGTAACTTTCCAACAAACATTTGAAAACACGAGCGAGCTTACATCCCTTCATCCATGGCAGTGTTATCGCTCAGACACATTGCAGGACACTGGGTAACACTTCCTCACCACCCTTGTAAGAGAGGCTGATGAGAATTTGTCAGTAGCAACAGCATGCTGGCCGGGGACCTTCCACTCGGACTTGTTCAGTGGCATTACAGAGAGGGTAGGGATGTAAAAGCTGTCAGCATTCAGAGTGTCTGCGGACAGCAGTAGGTCACACAATTGGGAACATATATGATGCACTTGCATCTAATTCCTCTTCTGTCATCCTACTTCCCTCTCAAGTCATAATCCCTTCAGGCTTTTAAGATTCAGGTGATTTGACTGTTCCCTTCTAACATTTCTACGGGGTGTAGAAGTTGGGAGGTCAGGTTATGCCCCTGTCCCAATTAGGAAACCTGAACGGAAACCTCTGGAGACTTTGCGCCCCACCCAAGGTTTCCGTGCGGTTCCCGGAGGTTGCAGGTGGTTGCCGGAGGTTGCAGGTAGTGGAAGCAGGTAGGGAGACTGACAAAAACCTCCGGGAACCTCCGGGAACCGCACGGAAACCTTGGGTGGGGCGCAAAGTCTCCAGAGGTTTCCGTTCAGGTTTCCTAAGTGGGACAGGGGCACTACAGTTGTGTAAGACATTGGTGAGGCCACAATGCCTTGTGAAGATAGACACAAAGTGCTGGGGTAATTCAGCTGGTCAGGCAGCATCTCTGGAGAAAAAGGTTGGGTGACGTTTCGGGCTGGGACCCTTGTTCAGACTGGGTACTTAGAATTTTGTGTTCAGTTTTGGTCATCATGTTGTAGGTGAGATGTCAAGAGTGAAAGAGTGCAGAGAAGATTTACAAGGATGCTGCTAGGACTTGAGGCCTGAGCTATCGGGAGAGGTTGAGCAGACCAGTACTTTCTTCCGTGGAGCACAGGAGGATGAGGGGTGATCTTTTATAGTTGTACAAGATCATGAGAGGAATAGATTGGGTAAATACACAGAGTCCTTTGCCCAGAGTAGGGGAATTGACAACTAGAGGACATACATTTAGTTATATGGATGGGAAAGGAATGGAGGGTTATGGTCTGAGCGCAGGTATATGGGACTAGGGGAGATTATGTGTTCGGCACGGACTAGAAGGGTCGAGATGGCCTGTTTCCGTGCTGCAATTGTTATATGTTATATGGTTATATTTAAGATGATGGGTGAAAGATTTAAAGGGGAACCTGAGGGGTTCCTATTTCTAAAACAAAGGGTAGTGGGTATATGGAACAAGATGCAGAGGAGGTAGTTGAGGTAGGTATTATAATACATTTAAAAGAGATTCGGACAAGTACATGGACGGGATAGGTTTGGAAGGATATGGGCCAAACAGACGCAGATATGACGTGTGGGTGGGGCATCTTGGTCGGCACAAGAAAGTTGGGCCGAAGGGCCTGTTTCTAAGCTGCATGACTCTATCTGTTGCCAATTTTGATTAATTTATTTAGTATAGCTACACTCAGTGGTCATTCCTCATTGCCTATCCTTTCTGCACATGCTCTAGGTACAATATCGATATAATTAAAAGTCTCATCTTGACCACTTCCTGTTTGCACTTCATATTGATTTTAGAAAAAACGCTACCACTTACGGCTGTGATTTGTGGCCATCTTACTCAGAGTCCCCCCTCTGCTGTGCAGGACAAGAGGATTGTTCCCATTGATGAAAAATAAAAGAGTTATTAGTGTTTAAACAATGTTGAGATTCTCTCTCCTGTCAATCACTGCCATGAAGGCCACGCCCCTTCTGGTGGGAGGGGAGGGACTATAAAACCCAGAAGTGTGGGCGTGGCTCAGTTTCTGCAAGATGGGGGAGGGAGAGGTCATCTTGATGGCCTTGCACCCTGCTTGAAATGGTAGGAAACTGCTTTTGAATTTGGTGGCCTTGCACCCTGCTTGAAATGGTATGAAACTGCATTTGAATTTGGTGGTCTTGCACCCTGCTTGAAATAGAATTTCAAGGAATAGCTGTGAGTCAACTGCCAGCCCACCAGCCGTGAGTGAGTGAGCTGCCAGCCCAAGAACATTCGGCCCACAATGTCCATACTAGCCCTCTGGAAACCAGTCCCTTCAGCCCACAACACCCATACTAGCACTCCAGAAATCCCCCCCACTGACCACCAATATTGGAATTGGTGGGGAGGTGGAATATTGTGTTGGGGGACCAGCCCTCCCGTGTGAACATGGGACCCAACGGGTCCCACGTTCGTCTAGTTTAGATATAAATCTTGCCCTGCTGTGAACACTGCAGCATTTATCGGGCTGGTCGCTGCAAACAAATTCCGAAAGTCATAACTACTCTTAACTCACACATGCACTGACTTCACAGCCCAACACCCGGACTTCCATCTACTCTATCCACGTACTGAAATTTGGAACTGTAATGTGTATTGTAATTGTAATTTTTAATATTTTTTTTAAAATAATTTTTAATATTTTAATATAACTTTAAAAATCTGCCTAAGAATACTACCTATTCATCCTTCACCATTTTGCCTTTATAGGTATTTATATAGCGCCGCGGAATTGTGCACCTATCTCCCCCCCCCCCCCCCTTTGTTTTGTTTTCTGTTTCTTGTTTTTTGTACTAGATTATATGTATGCACTGAGTACGAGCTGCTTTTAATCTCATTGTACATGTATAGTGACAATAAATGGCATATCTATCTATCTATCTATCTATCTATCTATCTATCTATCTTGGTGGAGGGGTAGGGAGTTGGGTTGAAGGGCCTGTTTCCGCACTGTATCACTCTATGAGTCTCCATTTTTTTCCTGACAGTGTTTGGCTCACTTACACAAGATAAAGTAAAACAGATTAGATTAATTTAGAGATACAGCTTTGAAATAGGTCCTTCGGCCCTCTGAGCCGGCCAACGATCATATGTGCACTAGTTTTATGTTATCCTAATTTGCATCCTACACACTACACACCAGGGGCCATTTTACAGAAGCCGATTAACCTACAAACCGGCATATCTTTGGAATGTGGGTGATAACCGGATCACCCGGAGAAAACCCATGCGTTCACACGGAGAACAAGCAAACTCTATACACACAACACCCATAGTCAAAATCGATCCCGGGTCTCTTGCTCTGTAACGCCGCAGAATTGCTCAGGGATGACAGATGGCACAATGGGCTAAGTGTTCGGCTGGCAACCGGAAGGTAGCCGGTTCGAATCCCGCTTGGAGTGCATACTGTCGTTGTGTCCTTGGGCAAGACACTTCACCCACCTTTGCCTGTGTGTGAATGTGTGTGAATGTGTGTGAGTGATTGGTGGTGGTCGGAGGGGCCGTAGGCGCAGATTGGCAGCCACGCTTCCGTCAGTCTGCCCCAGGGCAGCTGTGGCTACAGAAGTAGCTCACCACCACCGAGTGTGACTGAGGAGTGAATGAATAATGCGATGTAAAGCGCCTTGAGTATTAGAAAGGTGCTATATAAATCCCATCCATTATTATTATTATTATTAAGGCAACAACTCTACTGCTGCATCACTGTGCCGCCCCATATACTGTAAAATAATATTATTTTATCATCCTTATTTATTAGTAAAATAAAATAATATTATTTTAACCCTCTTTATTTAGGAGGTAAATTTAAAATTGTGTGCTTTCTATTCCAACCTCATTTTTTTTTTGCAAAGATCCTGTTAATAGACAATAGGTACAGGAGTAGGCCATTCGGCCCTTCGAGCCAGCACCGCCATTCAATGTGATCATGGCTGGTCATCCCCAAACAGTACCCGGTTCCTGCCTTCTCCCCATATCCCCTGACTCCGCTATTTTTAAGAGCTCTCTCTTGAAAGCATCCAGAGAACCTGCCTCCACCGCCCTCTGAGGCAGAGAATTCCACAGACTCACAACTCTCAGTGAGAAAAAGTGTTTCCTCGTCTCCGTTCTAAATGGCTTGCTCCTTATTCATAAACTGTGGCCCCTGAATTAGACAGACCATGTCCTTTTTGTTCAGGTAAAGAATATTAATTTTCCACTTCTGGTGTATTATTAATTAAACTTAATGTTCCTCATTTCAACCAGTTTTCTACTTTAGTTTTCCAATTACAACATTTTTCAGTAAGGTTAATCATATATTTTGTCCATATTGTCTTCAGCACAATATATTGTGTACTGCAATGAATGTCAGTACTGATTTCCATTAAGTGCTGCATGAAATGAACCCGGTGCAGTAGAAAAGCAATCAATTGAGAAGAATATCTCTGTATGTTCACATGACACATCTACCCATACAGCCACTATGTCAAACTCTGTTCAAATAGTTTGCCTAATTTATCAGATGAAGCATTTCATCTTTGATGAGGTAATTCGGAATGACACAGATAAACCTGAATTATGTGTTTGTGTTTTTGTTTTGTCATGAGGTGTGAGAGTGAAATAAATGGAATCGTTTTCCATTTTGTATCTCGTGGTTGCACTGTTTTTCAAGGCCAGTTTAGTGTCTGGTGCTGCAAGCAGGATAGGTAAGTTTCAACAATGTTGTCTCAGCCGAAGCTTCAGACTACATTATTCATGATAAGACTGTCATTTTGTGCTTATTCAGGTGAAGGATGACGGTGCAACCGAACAAATTTTTTTTTTGCCATTTTGTAACTGTTAACAATGTATTCTAAAGTTATTGTGGTGCTGTCAGCATCAGCAGCAAACTTCAATAGTGTGACCTCAGTCACAGTTTCGGAAGGACACTGACTTTGTTTGGGTTGTTCCTATGCTGCGCTTTACATCCCTGTGATCTGCGAACTCTGATAACCGCATGGAGGCTGCTTCTTCATGGCCAACGCTTCCGACTGAGCCGAGGCTATTAAATCAGCCTATTTGAGGACATTGACAGCTGCAATTATGAGATGATGTTCTGAGTCGTATTAAAACATTGGTCTCTAAAATCGAAGGGCATGACCGCAGTGCCAATTTATTTCATAACACAGTACTTACAAAATAAAATGGTTTCAAGTACGTTTGTAAAAGGTAGGGTGATTTCTGCAGCGTTCATTAATATATCGAGTAACAAAGACATTTTGTCCCTTCTGAATTTGTTGTTACTTGTTAACAATCTAGATGGGCCAACATTTAGTGGGTATTAGTAGAAACAAGGAACTGCAGATGCTGCTTAACTAAAAAAGTGCTGGAGGCAAAGTCTGAGGAAGGGTCTTGACCTGAAATATCACCCATCCAGATGCTGCTTGACGCACTGAGTTACTTCAGCACTTTGTGTCTTCTGGAGTTTAATGCTGATAAATGTGAGGTGTTACACCTTGGCAGGACAAATCAAAATAGGACGTACATGATAAATGGTAGGGAATTGAAGAATACAGTTGAACAGAGGGATCTGGGAATAACCGTGCATAGTTCCTTGAAGGTGGAATCTCATATAGATAGGGTGGTTAAGAAAGCTTTTGGTATGCTAGCCTTTATAAATCAGAGCATTGAGTATAGAAGCTGGGATGTAATGTTAAAATTGTACAAGGCATTGGTGAGACCAAATCTGGAGTATGGTGTACAATTTTGGTCGCCCAATTATAGGAAGGATGTCAACAAAATAGAGAGAGTACAGAGGAGATTTACTAAAATGTTGCCTGGGTTTCAACAACTATGTTACAGAGATAGGTTGAATAAGTTAGGTCTTTATTCTCTGGAGCGCAGAAGGTTAAGGGGGGACTTGATAGAGGTCTTTAAAATGATGAGAGGGATAGACAGAGTTGATGTGATCAAGCTTTTCCCTTTGAGAATAGGGAAGATTCAAACAAGAGGACATGACTTCAGAATTAAGGGACAGAAGTTTAGGGGTAACGTGAGGGGGAACTTCTTTACTCAGAGAGTGGTAGCGGTGTGGAATGAGCTTCCAGTGGAAGTGGTGGCGGCAGGTTCGTTGGTATCATTTAAGAATAAATTGGATAGGCATATGGATGAGAAGGGAATGGAGGGTTATGGTATGAGTGCAGGCAGGTGGGACTAAGGGAAAAAAATTGTTCGGCGCGGACTTGTAGGGCCGAGATGGCCTGTTTCCGTGCTGTAATTGTTATATGGTTATATGGTTATATGTAGGAGGAAGGGCATTCTTGCTATTGAGGGAGTGCAGCGTAGGTTTACTAGGTTAATTCCCGGGATGGCGGGACTGTCATATGCTGAGAGAATGGAGCAGCTGGGCTTGTACACTCTGGAGTTTAGAAGGATGAGATGAGACCTCTTAAGATTGTTAAGGGTTTGGACACGCTAGAGGCAGGAAACATGTTCCTGATGTTGGGGGAGTCCAGAACCAGGGGCCACAGTTTAAGAATAAAGATTAAGCCATTTAGAACGGAGTCGAGGACATTTTTTCTCCCAGGGAGTGGTGAATCTGTGAATTCTCTGCCTCAGAGGGTGGTGGAGGCGGGTTCTCTGGATACTTTCAAAAGAGTGCTAGATAGCGCTCTTAAAAATAGCGGAGTCGGGGGATATGGGGAGAAGGCAGGAACGGGGTACTGATTGGGGATGATCAACCATGATCACATTGAATGGCGGTGCTGGCTCAAAGGGGCGAATGGCCTACTCCTGCACCTATTGTCTATTGTAGTGGCTATTACCCTGAATATGGATAATTCCAAACTACTGACCTATTTTAATGGGAACACTGTTTAAATTTGGATTTCTATCTGAAAGAATCTTTAACCATCTCTTGCACGAGAATCTAATTCGATGCACCGATGTCTTTTGCACAGAGTCGGTAAATCAAGGACCAAAGGTCATAGGTTTAAGGTGAAGGGGAAAAAACTTTAAAGGAATCTGAGGGATAACCTTTTCCACACAAAGGGTGGTGGGTGTATGTAACAAGCTGCCAGAGGAGGTAGTTGAGGAAGGGACTATCCCAACATTTAAGAAACAGTTAGACAGGTACATGGATAGGACAGGTTTGGAGGGATATGGACCAAGCACAGGCAGGTTGGACTAGTGGGACATGTTGGCCAGTGTGGGCAAGTTGGGCCGAAGGGCCTGTTTCCACATAGTATCACTCAATGACATATTTGCCAGAAACTGTTCATAGAAACATAGAAACATCGAAAAATAGGTGCGGGAGTAGGCCATTCGGCCCTTCAAACCTGCACCGCCATTCAATATGATCATGCCTGATCATCCAAATCAATATCCCATACCTGTCTTCTCTCCATACCCCCTGATCCCTTTAGCCACAAGGGCCACATCTAACTCCCTCTTAAATCTAGGCAATGAACTGGCCTCAACTGCCTTCTGTGGCAGAGAATTCCAGAGATTCACCACTCTCTGTGTAAAAAATGATTTTCACTTTAACAGAGTGCAGCTTTCAAAGTACAAACTAATACATGGCGGCAAATAGTGAAGTGATGGGTTGGAGGAGGCGCAAGGACCTGTATTGGAGGGATATAATGTATGAAGACTAATAGCCGAAAGAAAAAAATATGTAAATTTGACCCATTCAGGAAGAAAGGAAAGAAATATCAAACACAAGTAAGAAATTTAGCTTTCTATGTCACCCAATACCCTAACTACTTATTTTAGCCTAAACGCCTTTCTTAATCAAAAAGTATCAACCTCAAACTTAATATCAGTAATTGATATATAGTTAATTACCACTTGTAAAAGAGATTTTGCAAATATCTGCTATCATCTATGTGTTTAACAATTTTCCTGATCAGATAAAGGCCAGTCCAAGGCTCCTAACTTTGATCTCCTTAACTCATTTGGCAATTGTTTTAATTTATGAGTTCTGATGAAGGGTTCTAGACCTGAAACATTAACAATTTCTCTTTCCATACTGGTTGCCCGATACACAATGTTTTCAGCATCTTTTGTTGTTATTTCAGATTCTGAACACCGACAGTTTCTGAGCTTTTCATTTCCTGCCTGCCAGAAAATCCATTTGCTATAATCTTGCCCATTTGCTCAATCTATAATCCTGCCCATTCGATCAATGCTGTCCATGTTTATGTCGTTGGCAAAATGGGATATGTGGCTATCACCACTGCCATTTATAAATGCGATGAATAGTTGTAATTCTAGTGAAGATGTTTATGGGAGACCTTTAGTCACTTCATGCCAATTTAAATCCTTGCCTACTTTCTTCCCCTGCCAGTTTCCTAGTGAATCAAAACATTGCACACTATCCCATGCACTTCAACTTTAGCTGACTGTTTTATGAAAGATTTTAGCATAACATAACATATCCATTGGAAAGATATATAAATAACACCAAGTAGTTTCTAACCCAATATTTCAGTGTTCATAGAACATAGAACATAGAAACATAGAAAATAGGAGTAGGCCATTCGGCCCTTCGAGCCAGCGCCGCCATTCAATATGATCATGGCTGATCATCCAACTCAGTATCCTGTACCTGCCTTCTCGCCATACCCCCTGATCCCTTTAGCCACAAGGGCCACAT
This sequence comes from Amblyraja radiata, assembly GCF_010909765.2. Lineage (NCBI taxonomy): Eukaryota > Metazoa > Chordata > Chondrichthyes > Rajiformes > Rajidae > Amblyraja > Amblyraja radiata. The sequence continues at coordinate 4,219,200 of NC_045958.1, read as the reverse complement.
CTAACTCCCTCTTAAATATAGCCAATGAACTGGCCTCAACTACCTTCTGTGGCAGAGAATTCCAGAGATTCACCACTCTCTGTGTGAAAAATGTTTTTCTCATCTCGGTCCTAAAAGACTTCCCTCTTATCCTTAAACTGTGACCCCTTGTTCTGGACTTCCCCAACATCGGGAATAATCTTCCCTAATACCCTAACTATTTGGCATACCCTAACATGGCATTGTACAGATCGTGAACAGACTACAATGTCTGTGGCAAATATGAGCTCAAGATAGACTAATCACCTCCAGCTGCACATGATTCATATCCCTCCATTTCCTGCATATCTGTGTACATTGCTAAAAGCCTCAAACATCACTATTGTATCTGCCTCCATCACCACACCTGGCTGTGCATTCCAGGCACCCATGCTTTGCCTCACACTTTTCTTTTAAATGTTTGCCCCTTTCAACCCAAAGCTATACCCACTAGTCTTTGATATTTCTACCCTGTAAAAAAGTTTCCAGATGACTATCCGATCTATGCCGCTCATATGCTTCTGTCAGGTTTCCCCTCCACCTCTGGCGTTCCAGTGAAAAATCTGTCCAGCATGTCTAACTTCAAGTAGCCCTTGCTATCCCTCTCTCTCCATACCCTCTCTCTCCATACCCTCTCTCTCCATCCCCTCTCTCTCCATCCCCTCTCCCTCCATCCCCTCTCCCTCCATCCCTCTCCCTCCATCCCTCTCCCTCCATCCCTCTCCCTCCCCCATCCCTCTCCCTCCATCCCTCTCCCCCATCCCTCTCCCTCCATCCCTCTCCCCCCATCCCCTCTCCCTCCATCCCCTCTCCCTCCATCCCCTCTCCCTTCCCAGTTCTCCTACAGTCTTACTGTCTCTGACTACATTTTATCTCTGTATTGCCCACTCCCATCAGTCTGAAGAAGGGTCTCGACCCGAAACGTCACCCATTCCTTCTCTGCTGCCAGTCCCACTGAGTTACTCCAGAATTTTGTGTCTATCTTCGATTTAAACCAGCATCTGCAGTTCTTTCCTCAACATTGCTTTATAACTGATACCTACTAACCCAGGTAGCATGCTGGTAACATCATAGAACAGCATAGCATAAGAACAGGCCCTTCAGCCCACAATATCTGTGCTGAACACAATGTCGACCATCCCTGATCTACCTGCCCCTAATCTACATACCTCCATGCCCTTGAGCCTGTCAAAAGCTCAGCTAAATGCTATTATCATACCTGCCCCCACCACTACATTCCAGCCACTCACCACCCTCTATGTAAAGAAATTGTCCGGCATATCTCTTTTAAACTTTACTCCTCTCACCTTAAAACTATCCCTCCTTGTATTTGATTATTCCATCCTGGGAAATAGATTCTGACTGTCTACCCTATCTATGCCTCATAATTGTATATACTTCTCTCAGATTTCCCCACAACCAGGCTCTGGCTTTCCAGAGAAACCAACCCAAGTCTGTCCAACCTCTCCCTGTAGCTAATAGCCTCTAATCCAGACATCTTCTGCATACTTTCCAAAGCCTCCACATCCTTCCTGTTAGAGGACCACCAGAACTGCACTCAATACGCCACATGCAGCCTGACCAAATCCCTCTGTACATCAATACTATTAAGGTCATGTCATTAATTGTATATTTTCCCCTTACATTTTGACCTCCAAAAGTGCAGCACCTCACACTTGTTCGGATTCAACTCCATCTGCCATTTATCTGCTAATTTCTGCAGCTGATCTATAACTCTCTGTGTACTTTGACATCCTTCCTCACAGTTTGACGTCATCTACAAACAAACCAACCAACACGTCTACATTTACAACATCCAAGTCATTTATATATATCACAAACAGCGGAGGTCCCAGCGTAGGTACCTGTGGAACACCACTAATCATAGACCTCCAGCCTGAATATTGTCCTTCTAACACACCCCCACTGTCTTCTATCAGTAAGTCAGTTCTGAATGCATTTGACCAAGTCACTGTTAATCCCATGCATCTTTTGGATCAGCCTACCATCAAATGCCTCACTATAATCCATACAGACAACACCCATTCCTCATCAATCACCTTTGCCACCTCCTCAACAATGTATTTCAAGTTAGTAAGTCACACCTGCCTTGCACAAAGCCTTGCTGACTATCCCTGATTAACCCGTTCTCTTCCAAATAGGAATAAATACTATTGTGAGGAATCCTCTCCAATAACTTTCCTACCATTGACGTGAGGCTCACCAGCCTATAAAACCCTGGATTCTCCCTACGTCCCTTCTTAAACAAAAAAACAACATTAGCTTCTAAGGTACACGAAAATGCTGGAGGAACTCAGCGGGTGCAGCAGCATCTATGGAGCGAAGGAAATAGGCAACGTTTCGGCCCGAAACATTGCCTATTTCCTTCGCTCCATAGATGCTGCTGCACCCGCTGAGTTTCTCCAGCATTTTTGTGTACCTTCGATTTTCCAGCATCTGCAGTTCTTTCTTAAAAATTAGCTTCTATCCAGTCCTCTGGGACCTTGCCTGTGGTTAGAGAAGATGCAAAGATCTTCATCAAGGCTCCTGCAATTTATTTTCCTGTTTCACTCAATCGGGAATAGAATCGGAACAGGCCCCGGGGATTTATCCACCCTGATGCTCTTCAAGAGCCCAAACACTTCCCCCTTCGTAATGTTAAACTGCTCTTTCATATTGGTCTTCCCCACACTGATCTCACTGTCCTCCGCATCTTTCTCCTTGGTGAAAAGAGATGTAAAGTACTTGTTTAGTACCTCACCTACATCCCATGACTAAAAACACAAATTCCCTCCTTTACCCTTGAATGGTCCCACCTTCCCCCATGTCATCCTCTTGTTTTTTAATGGAGGTACAAATGTTCTTTAATCTCATTCCTTCAGAGCACAACAGATTATTCAGACATGGCCTGTCCATTGCCAAAAGCACCATTGGACCATCCCAGTGTTAGGATTAGTGAGGATTATTCTCTCATTAATATTTTCCCAATTCTTCTTATCTATTTCTTTATGCTTCAATGGATATTTTTTAAGGCGGAGATAGATAGATTCTTGATTAATACAGGTGTCAGGGGTTTTGGGGAGAAGACGGGAGAATGGGGTTAGGAGGGAGAGATAGATTAGCCATGATTGAATGGCGGCGTAGACAATGGACCGAATGGCCTAATTCTGCTCCTATCATTTATGACTTTATGACCTTATGACTTCTACCACAAGCCTCTTGTGTATTCCTTTCACATGTCCTCCCTTTAAAGCAGCTAAGCCCCTATTCAGTGATTTTGACCCTAAACTCAATTTCTATTTTATCTTCCCCTCCACATTAAAAGAAAGGGATGGCTAAGCATTTGGCCTTTTTGCTAAAGCCTCCTTCTTTTACTTAGTATTCATGTTTCTATTATATCTCCATGAAGACTGATGAGTCCTTTTTTTTGCATTGAGTGCAGTTTTTTTTAAAATTATATATGTTTTGCTGATGAGATAGAGGTACTTACGTTTGTGAAAATTGTCAGGCAGCATAGGTATGTGGAGCGGCTGGAAGAATTAGATCACGGGAGAACCCTTACAAGATTATATGTAGAACAGAACAGAATGCAGAGGAATCATAAAGCAAAAGCTGTGGGATGCAACAGCAGATTTAGTGATTGAAATAGAGATTGTGTCAACATTTAGGGACAGATTTACAATGGATGGTTTATGGAAAGAAACTCAGAAACAAATAGTGGGAATATTATTCATTTGGAAGATAGGTACCAAAAGAGGTTGAGCTGAATGGCTTACATCTGTGTTGCAATTTCAATGTAATTTCATCTATATCCTTCCTTTTATTCCTGTTGACAGTTTTATGTCCTGCATTTTTCAATATTCAATGCACAGTCCTAATCCAGTTGGAACCATGTCTTGGTTATTTCTTTCTTATCATGATTTTCTGTTTTAATTGATGACCAGTTTTCAATATCATTTCCTACAATCTGAGCATTGATATGCACATATTTTACTTCTTTGCTTTTCCTTTACTCAGCATCCCACACTTTGCTTTATTTTGTTTTCTTGCTTTCCTGGTTAACTCTTTGGAACATCTCCTGCTTGCTGCACATTCAAGCCTTCCATTTCCTCTCTTTTTAAGGATAAAGGGGAAATCGTTTAGGACTGAGATGAGAAAAACATTTTTCACACAGAGCATGGTGAATCTGTGGAACTCTCTGCCACAGAAGGTAGTTGAGGCCAGTTCATTGGCTATATTTAAGAGGGTGTTAGATGTGGCCCTTGTGGCTAAAGGGATCACGGGGTATGGAGAGAAATCAGGTACAGGATACTGAGTTGGATGATCAGCCATGATCATATTGAATGGTGGTGCAGGCTCGAAGGGCCGAATGGCCAATCCTGCACCTATTTTCTATGTTTCTACATCATGCATTTCCATTGATTAGTATGGGTGTCGGGGGTTGTGCGGTTGAGAGGGAGAGATAGCTAATAGACAATAGATCAACTCTGATTGAATGGCGGAATGAAGTTGTTGGGCCGAATGGCCTAATTTTGCTCCTTTCACTTAAGAACTTATGAACACGAATACCTTGCTTTTCCCATTTGCACTCATGCAATTTTTTCAAACCTTTCCATTCAGACTAGGATATCCTTTCAAATAGGCGTGCAACACAGTGGCACCAGGGACCAGGGTTCGATCCTTAGCTCGGGTGCTTGCTGTGTGGACTTTGCAAGTTCATCCTGTGACTGCATGTGCTTCCTCCAGGTGCTTGGGTATTTTCCCACATCCCAACGACGTGCATGTTTGTAAATTAATTGGCCCCCAAAAATAATTCCTAATGTATAGGGAGTGGATAAGAAAGTGAGATAATATAGACTGGCTTGATCGAGTGATTTATAGTTAGTGTGGACTTGGTGGGCCAAAGGGCCTGTTTCCATGCTCTATCTCTACAACTAAACCTCTCTTTCAGATATTCCACAGCTGTTTTCGCATGTGGTACATGTTCCTCTTCTTACACATCTATGTAAGAAACCTATGAACTCTGATATAGGATGGCAATGGCCAGTATTTGCAAAAATAATGGTTCCATTTTAGGTTAAGACTACACAGGGCAGCACAGTGGCACAGTGATAGAGTTGCCTCCTTCCAGCACCAAAGACCCAGGTTCGATTCTGACTACGGATGCTGTCTGTACTGAGTGTGCATGTTCTCCCTCTGACCGCACGGGTTTTCTCCAGGTGCTCCGGTTTCCTCCCACACTCCAAAAACATGTGGGTTGTAGGTTAATTGACTTTTGTAAATTGTCCCTGGGTGTGGGATAGAGCTAGTGAATGGGCGATCGTTTGTCAGCAACAGCTCGGTGAGCCTGTTTGCAAACTGTGTCTCAAAACTAAACCAAAAACACAGGAATGTGGAAACATGGAAGGAATTAAAATTCTCCAGTCCATCCGAATAGTAGTCATTTACAAGACACAACAAACCAAATATAGGAACAAGAATAGACCACTGGATCCCTCGAGCCTGCTCTGTCCCTCCATATGACAAAGCATGTTCATCCACATTCAGTGCCGTCTTCCAGTTTTCTCTCAATTCCCTCTGATCTTTCCAACCCCTTCCTGAATGTATTTAATCATTTGGCTTCAGCTGCTTTCCATGATAAAGATTTCCACATTCACCACGCTCCTTATCTGACTTTATCTGACGTTACCAGGCTTTCTCCTCATCCTTAGACGTAACACCTTAGATTGATTGATTGATTATACCTTTAATAATCCTTTACAGGAAATTACAATGCCACGACAGCTTAGATTCCCAGGCTTTGGGAACATCCTTCCTATATCTGATTTGTCCTGAAAGAATCCTGTAGGTTCCGATAAGGTCTCTTCTTAGAATCTTCTAAATTCTGGTAAATATCAGCAAAATTGATCAATTTTCCTTGACTCACCATCCCAAGAATTATTCTGTTGAATCTAAACTTCCTCCAAAGCAAAAACATCTTTCCTCAGATAAGGTGACCAAAACTATGCATACTGCTCAAGGTACAGTCTCATGAAAGCCCTAGACAATAGCAGTAAGATGTCTCTGTACATGCGTATGCTCACAACTACTTGCTATGTTTCAGTTTAGTTTATTGTCATGTGTACCGAGGTACAGTGGAAAGCTTGTGTTGCGTGCAACAACAATACATGATTACAATCAAGCCATTTACATCATAAGGGGATAATGTTTAGTGCAAGGTAAGGCCAGCAAAATCCGATCAAGGATAGTCCGAGGGTCACCAAAGATGTAGATAGTAGTTCAGCACTACTCTGAGGTTGTGGTGAGATGATTCAGTTGCCTGATAACAGCTGAGCAGAAACTGTCCCTGAATCTGGTGTTGTGTGTTTCACACTTATATACCTTTTGCCTGATGGGAAAGGGGAGAAGAGTAGAGAAGGGGCAGGATATATTTTTCCTTCTCAATTGCTTATTGCAGTTGCATGGTTATCTTCAGTGACGGGAGCACAAGGAAATGTGCCAACATTTTACTGCCCCTGCCATGTATCTGCCCACCATCTCAACATGTTCTAGTCATCATAGAGCTTTTCTGCATCCTCTTCACAGCTCACAGTCCAAACTAGTTTTTGTGTTGCCTTCAAACTTGGAGATGTTACACTTAAATCCAGCTGTGGAGCGCAGTAACAGGCCCTTCGGCCAACCGAGTCCGCACTGACCAGCGATCCCCGCACACTAACACTATCCTACACACACTAGGGACAATTTACAATTATACCAACCCAATTAGCCTGTATGTCTTTGGAGTGTGGAAGGAAACCGGAGATCTCGGAGAAAACCCACGCAGGTCATGTGGAGAACGTGCAAACTCCATACAGCCAACCAACCGTAGTCAGCGTCAAACTCGGGTCTCATGCGATTTAAAGCAGCAACTCTACCGCTGTGCCTCTGTGCCACCCAGTTCATGAATATATATTGTGAATTGCTGCATCTCAGCCTGCCACTCTACCTGGACCACAGGGTCACTTTAATGCACCTCAACAAGTCACTGCCTGTTACTTACACCAGCTCTTTGTTTCTTGTTAATTCTCTCTTCAAATTGGTTTCTCTTTATCCCATGTGCGAATGGTATTCTAGCATTCATAGCAAAACGATTTGAGTATAAGAGCAGGGAGGTTCTACTGCAGTTGTACAGGCTCTTGGTGAGACCACACCTGGAGTATTGCGTACAGTTTTGGTCTCCTAATCTGAGGAAAGACATTCTTGCCACAGAATGAGTACAGAGACGGTTCACCAGACTGATTCCTGGGATGTCAGGACTTTCATATGAAGAAAGACTGGATAGACTCGGCTTGCACTCGCTAGAATTTAGAAGATTGAGGGGGGATCTTATAGAAATTTACAAAATTCTTAAGAGGTTGGACAGACTAGATGCAGGAAGATAATTCCCGATGTTGGGGAAGTCCAGAACAAGGGGTCACAGTTTAAGGATAAGAGGGAGGTATTTTAGGACCGAGATGAGAAAATCATTTTTTATACAGTGCTAAAATCTGTGGAATTCTTTGCCAAAGAAGGTAGTTGAGGCCAGTTCATTGGCTATATTTAAGAGGGAGTTAGATGTGGCCCTTGTGGCTAAAGGGATCAGGGGGTATGGAGAGAAGGCAGGGATGGGATACTGAGTTGGATGATCAGCCATGGTCATATTGAATGGTGGTGCAGGCTCGAAGGGCCGAATGGCCTACTCCTGCACCTATTTTCTATGTTTCTATGTTTTGCCTGCTAATCTCTTGTGTAATATCTTAATAAAAGCCCAAACCCACCACATTAATTGGTTCTTCCGCATGCATTTACATCCTCAAATATTTCCAACAAATCTGTCAAGCATGATTTCCTTTCACAAATCCATGCTGACTTTGTTTCACCCTGTCACTCTTCTCCATGTGCTCTGCCATTGCTTCTTTTATAATAGACTTTGGCAATTTCCCCACCACTGAGGTCAATCTACATTAACAACTTCCACATGTTCACCGTTCTCTGTGAAACTGTCTGCCGAGATCATCTCGCTATGGCACACGTACCAGACCACAAGAAATCTAGAACCCCTTGGGAATAACATGGTGCTATTAGAATGACACTCTCCATCATTCCTTCAGCCCTGCGAAAAACTCTTGTGATGACTTCATCAGAATTCATTGCAGTGTGATCTATTCCCCTATGTGTCTGGTAGTCATGTGAATGCTTCAAATTATCATACTCCAGGATAAACCTAATCTCTCCAGTGCCAATTTGTCATTCTACATTCCACTTACACAAGGGAGGAATCATTCATATTTTTGTAAAATGAAGGTATTATGAGTGCTGATATGCACAAGTCAATCTATTTTTCAAAACCTTTTGATCAATTAGGCAGCATTAAATATAATTTTCCTCAAGTGTAACATAATGATATCAAATCAGTGAGTCCAAAGAATATTTATTTGAACTGTATAACACTCTGCACATCAGAGTATCTCAAGGAGTTTGTGCCAAAAAATACATTATGACTGAACAATTCTTTGGATGCTGCAGATCTAAGGAATATTGGAAAAAGAAACAGAAAAAATCCTCACTCCCTACTTCATTGTTATTTAATAAGATAATTCTGATTGTTTACCTCTTCAACATTTTCTTGCATTAAACTCACATTGTTTGATATCCTTTATTGCCCTTTGGAAATACTGTGTTACTGAGCCTGTATGGTCATCTTGGGTGAGTAATACAAAGGTACACTGCCCATTAGATGAAGGCATTTCTTTTTCTTTTAGTCCTAAATAATTGATCTTGTTACTTTCAGATTGTGACCTCTGCTCCTTGCCATCTCAGCCAAGGAAGTAATCATGTAGAAACAAGGAATTGCAGATGCTGGTTTACAAAAGAAGACATAGAGTGCTGGAGTAGCTCAAAGGGTCAGGCAGTATTTCGGGAGAACGTGGATAGATGATGTTTCGGGTCCGGACCCTTCTTCTGTCCGATTTTTGGTGGGAGAGAGGGTGGGGGAAGAAAGCTGGAAGAGAGGAGGGACAGGACTAAGTCTTCACTTTCAAAGTACTGTTCCTGTTACATATTACAATGAAAACTCTTGACTCTTGATCAATCCCATGGCTAACAAAATAAATAAAGGATAGTATTAGATCCAAAGTAGAATAACAGAATCCAGGAAAGGGACTTTGTAGAGTGCCTTCGTGATGGATCCTTAGAGCAGCTTGTATTGGAGCCTGCCAGGGAGAAGACAATTCTGGATTTAGTGTTATGTAATGAACCGGATTTGATTAAGGAACTTGAGGTTAAAGAGCCATTAGGAGGTAGTGACCAAAATATGGTCAGGTTTAATCTACAATTGGAGAGGGAGAAGGGTAGATTGGAGGTGTTGGTGTTGCAGTTGAATAAAGGGGTCTATGGGGCCATGAGGGAGGAGCTGGCCAAAGTTGACTGGAAAGATACACTAGCAGGGATGACAGTGGAACAACAATGGCAGGTATTTCTAGGAATAATACAGAAGGTGCAGGATCAGTTTATTCCTAGGAGGAAGAAAGATTCCAAGGGGAGTAAGGGGCGACCATGGCTGACAAGGGATGTCAGGGACAGATTAAAAATAAAGAGAAGAAGTACAACATAGCAAAGATGAGTGGGAAGCAAGAGGATTGGGTAATGTTTAAAGAACAACAAAAGATAACTAAAAAGACAATACATGCAGAAAAGATTAGGTATGAAGGTAAGCTAGCTAAGAATATAAAGCAGGATAGTAATAGCTTCTATGTATGTGAAGAGGAAAAAATTAGTTAGGACCAAAGTTGGACCCTTGAAGACCGAAAAGGGTGAATTTATTATGAGGAACAAGGAAATGGCAGAGGAGTTGAACAAGTACTTTGGATCTGTCTTCACAAAGGAGGACACAAACAATCTTCTCGCTATAGTAGTGGCCAGAGGATCTGGATGGGTGACGGAGGAGCTGAAGGAAATCCACATTAGGCAGGAAATGGTGTTGGGTAGACTGATGGGACTGAAGGCTGATAAATCCCCAGGGCCTGATGGTCTGCATCCCAGGGCACTTAAGGAAGTGGCTCTAGAAATCGTGGATGCATTGGTGATAATTTTCCAATGTTCTATAGACTCAGGATCAGTTCCTGTGGATTGGAGGGGAGCTAATGTTATCCCACTTTTTAAGAAAGGCGGGAGAGAGAAAACAGGGAATTATAGACCAGTCAGCCTGACATCGGTGGTGGGGAAGATGCTGGAGTCAATTATAAAAGATGAAATAACCACATTTGGATAGCAGTAAGAGGATCGGTCCGAGTCAGTGTGGATTTACGAAGGAGAAATCATGTTTGACTAATCTTCTGGAATATTTTGAGGATGTAACTAGGATAATGGACAAGGGAGAGCCAGTGGATGTAGTGTACCTGGACTTTCAGAAAGCATTTGATAAGGTCCCACATAGGAGATTAATGGGCAAAATTAGGGCACATGGTATTGAGTGTTGACATAGATAGAAAATTGTTTGGCAGACAGGAAACAAAGAATAGGGATTAATGGGTCCCTTTCAGAATGGCAGACAGTGACTAGTGGGGTACCGCAAGGCTTGGTGCTGGGACTGCAGCTATTTACAATATACATCAATGACTTGGATGAAGGGATTCAAAGTAACATCAACAAATTTGCAGATGACACAAAGCTGGGTGGCAGTGTGAACTGTGAGGAGGATGCTATGAGAATGCCGGGTGACTTGGACAGGTTGGGGGAGTGGGCAGATGCATGGCAGATGAAGTTTAATGCGGATAAATGTGAGGTTATCCACTGCTATCAAAAACAGGAAGGCAGATTATTATCTAAATGGCATCAAGTTGGGAAAAGGGGAAGTACAACGGGATCTGGGGGTCCTTGTTCATCAGTCTATGAAAGTGAGCATGCAGGTACAGCAGGTAGTGAAGAAAGCGAATGGCATGTTGGCCTTTATAACAAGAGGAGTCAAGTAGAGGAGCAAAGAGGTCCTTCTGCAGTTGTACAGATCCCCAGTGAGACCACACCTGGAGTATTGTGTGCAGTTTTGGTCCCTTAATTTGAGGAAGGATATTCTTGCTATTGAGGGAGTGCAGCATAGGTTTACAAGGTTAATTCCCGGGATGGCGGGACTGTCATATGCTGAGAGAATGGAGCAGCTGGGCTTGTACACTCTGGAGTTTAGAAGGATGAGAGGGTATCTCATTGAAACAAAAGATTGTTAAGGGTTTGGAGACGCTAGAGGCAGGAAACATGTTCCCGATGTTGGGCGAGTCCAGAACCAGTGGCCACAGTTTAAGAATAAGGGGTAAGCCATTTAGAACAGAGACGAGGAAACACTTTTTCTCACAGAGAGTGGTGAGTCTGTGAAATTCTCTGCCTCAGAGGGCGGTGGAGGCAGGTTCCCTGGATACTTTCTCGAGAGAGGTAGATAGGCTCTTAAAGATAGCGGAGTCGGGGGATATGGGGAGAAGGCAGGAACGGGGTACTGATTGTGGATGATCAGCCATGATCACATTGAATGGCGGTGCTGGCTCGAAGGGCTGAATGGCCTACTCCTGCACCTATTGTCTATTGTCTATAACCTGACAGTAAGAGGGTGGCACGGTAGAGCTACTGCCTTACAGCATCAGATTCCTGGGTTCGATCCTGACTACAGGTGCTGACTGCACGGAGTTTGTACGTTCTCCCCGTGACCTGTGTGGGTTTTCTCCGAGATCTTTGGTTTCCTCCAACACCCCAAAGACGTGCAGCTTTGTAAATTAATTGGCTTGGTTGTCCCTAATTTGTCCCTGGGATAGTGTTAGAATGTGAGAACACTGGTCAGTGTGGACTCGGTGGGCCGAAGGGACTGTTTCTGTGCTGTGCCTCTAAACTAAACTAATGTAAGTAAAAACCTAAGGAGTGGGAATAGTTTGGATGCCAGCAAAGAAGGACAAAAAGAGAACAAAAATACTGCATGGGGGCAAACATTTTGGAAACTTAAAACTAGTTTACAAATACCTCTTTGAATATGTTAAGTCACATGTAAGTCTCTTACAGTCAAAAATGAGAGAATGGGGAACAGGAAAGGGAATAGCAATACTTTGGCTCTGGGTTTGACAGAAGTGGACACAAGTGTAAGATTAGGACATGAGAGTTTGATGAAGATGGCGGATGAAATCTGCTATTGGTAAGAAAATAGCACAGGCGAAACGACTGGTATATCTCCAGGGGCTTATAATTAGCATTCCAGAGAACTGAAGGAGGTGGCTGTAGGAACAGCGGATGCATTAGTTAAGAGTTTCAGCATTCTATAGATTGCAGACGAGTCCTCATAAATTAGGTGATTGCAATTGGTTTAAAAGGGAGGAAGAGAATAAGCAGGGAAACAACAGGCAGGTTAGCCTAATGTCAGTAACAGGGGAAGTGTTGCTGGCAGGCAACATGACACTTCGAAAATGTCAATGGGATTAAACCAAATCAATCTGGATTTCTGGAAGGGAAATCATGACCTTTTTTTGAGGCTGTTTCTGGTAAAAAATAGATAAGGAAAACCAGTGGATAAGGTGTACGTGGATGTTCAGAAAACTTTTAATAATGTGCCCGATGCAAGATTGGTAAGTACATTAAAGTGCTTAGGATTGGGGATTAACTTCTCCTGGTCTTATTTTTCCATGCTTCATGTTTTTGTTATCTCTATCAATCCAGTGACCCTTTGCATCTGCTCTCTAGCATGTACATTCTTCTGTAGGTAAGGAGCCCTGGCCTGTGCATGATACATCAGCTGGGGTCTCACCACTTGGTTCTATAAATATAGAAAAAGGACTTTACTGTTGCACTCAAATAGAAACATAGAAAATAGGTGCAGGAGTAGGCCATTCAGCCCTTCGAGCCTGCACCGCCATTCAATATGATCATGGCTGATCATCCAACTCAGTATCCTGTACCTGCCTTCTCTCCATACCCCCTGACCCCTTTAGCCACAAGGGCCACATCTAACTCCCTCTTAAATATAGCCAATGAACTGGCCTCAACTACCTTCTGTGGCAGAGAATTCCAGAGATTCACCACTCTCTGTGTGAAAAATGTTTTTCTCATCTCGGTCCTAAAAGATTTCCCCCTTATCCTTAAACTGTGATCCCTTGTTCTGGACTTCCCCAACATCGGGAACAATCTTCCTGCATCTAGCCTGTCCAACCCCTTAAGAAGTTTGTAAGTTTCTATAAGATCCCCCCTCAATCTTCTAAATTCTAGCGAGTACAAGTCAAGTCTCGTTCAAATGCTCATTCAAAAATAAATAATGCACCATTTGTCTACATTTTTTCTTGTTTCTCATATTTAAAGGAAGTGTGCAACACAGGTATCGTATGTAACATTAGAACATTGACAGGAGCGGACAGTTGGAAAGAAAGCAATTTCAAAGATAGACACAAAATGCTGGAGTAACTCAACGGGACAGGCAGCGTCTCTGGAGAGAATGAATGGGTGACGTTCCTGGTTGTGACCTGTCTGGCTCTATAATACTGTTTAATTATAAGTAGGAAGGAACTGCAGATGCTGGTTTACACCAAAGATAGCCACAAAATGCTGGAGCAACTCAGCGGGACAGGCAGTATCTCTGGAGAAATGGAATGGGTGACATTTCGGGTTGAGACCCTTCTTCAGACTGAGGAAGGTCTGAAGGTTTCAAGTCTGAAGAAGGGTCTCGACCCGAAACGTCACCCATTCCTTCTCTCCAAAGATGCTGCCTGTCCCGCTGAGTTAATTCAGCATGTTGTGTCTATCCTCGGTTTAATTACAACCTATTGTTGATGGTTTAAACTACTATTTCCATTATCCCTAGGAATTAATAAAAGAGTTGCTGAGACACTCATTCTGAAACTGATTGATGTAGTAATTGTGTTCTATTACCAACTGTCCATAATTCCCCCTTATTACCATTCTATGTAAATGAAGTTAAAACAACATGACCAGCACCTTGGAACATCGCAACACATACTTTTGTTAATCCACATCATTATGCAAGTGGGATCAAGGAAAGAGCATTCACATCGCGGCCATGTTTCCACCAATCTTTCCACCACCACGTACAAGAAGCACAAGAAGCGACAAGACAGACAGCTCAGGCTGAACAACTTCTTGTTTCATGTTGGACTCTATCCTGTGTTGTGTTCTTCATTTTAATTGTATGGATGTATGGTGAACTGGCACATGTGACAAATAAATGTATCTTGAATCTTCTAATCATGTGTGTGGACTCGATAAGAATGAGATTATGCAAGTAGGCTGTACCTCATTAGAAGGTCAAGAGTAAAAGATACACCCTCATCCCTTTTGACTTTATCCTTAAAAAAAACCTAAATCATGGCATAAATTAATATTATTTTGTATTACAATCAAGTATCTGCCGGGAACCTATGGAAAAGTATGTAGTTCTGGGCAACTCCACGAGGATTCCAACATTTAAACACAGTCTGAACTAGAATGGAAGTTGGATGACGAATGTAGGCCCTCCTTGGTTGCCCATGGGGTATGGGAATCCCAACCACCTTAACAATCACAGGGGTGATTTTTTTTCTTTAAATGTTTGAGAATTCGAATAAGATGGACAGCACTCAGATACTATTGTGTTGAATGCTCAGCAACGTGGATGGAGGGAGCATGTTTTCCATGACATAGAAGGCTAGAATCAAGGGCCACAATCTGAGGTTAAGTCCCTTAACAGTCCCTGTCTTAGGCAACATAAGTAAGTGCATCGATGATGTTGTTCCAAAAGCCACCATCTGCACTTACCCAAATCAGAAACCCTGGGTCAGAGGGGAAATTCGTGCCAAATTCAAAGCACGGACCACTGCCTTCAACTCAGGGGACCCCATCGCCTACAAAGCAGCTGGATGTGACCTCTGGAAGACCATCAGGAAAGCCAAGAGAGCCTACAGGGACAAAGTGGAATCTAACTACTACAGCTCTGACCCCAGACGCATGTGGAGTGGATTACATTGCATCATGGATTACAATGGGGGAAAAACAGGAGCACTGTCCAGCCTATCGCTTTGCTCCCAGACAAGCTTAACACCTTCTATGCCCAGACAACACAGCGCCCACCATGAGTCCACAGGTGTACAGGGGGACTACCTCACTGACCCTACAAACGGCAGACGTGAGGCGGTCTTTTAAAAAGGTCAATGACCGCAAAGCTCCAGGGCCGGCAGGTATTCAAGGGTGGGCTCTCAGGGCATGCGCTCATCAACTGGCAGAGGTGTTCACCAACATCTTCAACCTCTCCCTGAGTCAGTCTGTGGTTCCCACTCCCTTCAAAGCATCCATCGTTGTTCCTGTTCCAAAGAAACCATTAATCTCCTTTAGTTTAAATGACTACCGTCCTGTCGCACTGACATCAGTCATCATGAAGTGCTTCGAGCGGCTAGTCAAAACTCACATCTGCTCCCCTCCCCCTGACACCTTGGACCCTCTTCAGTTTGCGTATAGACCAAACAAGGCCACGGACGATGCCATCACCATGGCAACTCACACTGCACTCACCCACCTGGACAAAGGGAATACAAATGAGAGAATGCTCTTCATTGAATCCAGCTCGGCATTCAACACTATCATTCCCTCAAAACTCTTCCCCAAGCTCCTAGATCTTGGACTGGAGACCTCCACCTGCGGCTGGATATTCGACTTCCTGACGGGCAGGCCCCAGGTGGTGAGAATTGGCAGCCACACCTCTTCCTCACTGATCCTCAACACAGGTACACCACAGGGCTGTGTGCTCAGTCCTCTCCTGTACTCCCTGTTCCCGCACGGCTGTACTGCCAAGCACAGCTCCAACATCATCCTAAAGTTTGCTGACGACGCGACCATCCTGGGCCTCATCACAGACAATAATGAGACGGCCTATAGAGAGGAGGAAAAGGCACTAAACAGCTGGTGCCAGGAAAATAACCTCTCTCTCAATGTCAGCAAAACTAAAGAGATGATCGTGGACTACAGGAGACAGCAGGGGAGTGGACACTGCCCCATCCACATCGGTGATGCTGAGGTTGAAAGGGTCAGCAGCTTCAAGTTCCTCGGTGTGCACATCACTGAGGACCTCTCTTGGACACAGCACACGGACACAATAACTAAGAAAGCCCGCCAGCTGCTCTTTTTCCTGAGAAGACTGAGGATGTTTGGCATGAACGCCAGCATCCTCACACACTTCCATCGAGAGTCTGCTGACTGGCTGCATCACAGTTTGGTACGGGAACTGTTCTGTCCACAGTTATTTTATTTTTGTCTTGTTAAATGTATGTCTTGAGTTAGTTTTTATTATTTTTTTTAGCTGTGTATATGTGGGGGGTGGTGGGGGGGCTGTGGGGGAAACCGTTAATCTCTTCCCTGTGCGGGGACCCGACTATTCCCTGTCGGGTCTCGGATGTTGTTGGGCCTAACATCGTGGAGCCGGCGGTGACCTCCGGCCGGGACTAACCTGGCGGCTCCAGTTGCAGAGCCTGCGGAACTGAGATCGCGGAGCTGGCCAACTTCGGAGCGGGAAGAGCTGTGGTGGCGCGCGGCTGCGACCCGACTTTTGGAGTTCGGAGGCACCGGCCGCAGACCCGGTGGACGGGAACATCGGGAGCTCGCAGGTCCCTGGTGGGAGACCGCTTTTCCGAGCTCCGCAACGGCGACTTCTCCCGCGGGTTTAAAGGACACGGAGCCGGGGCCTAACATCGCCCGGCGTGGCTTAAACGGCCTCAGGACTTACCATCGCCCGCCGGGGGCTTTAACATCGGAGCCCCAGTTTGCCTCGACACTGCAGTTGGACTGCTGGACCACGGGAGAAGGAACAAAGGGAAGAGATAAAGACTTTGCCTTCCATCACAGCAAGGAGATGTTGGAGACTCACTGTGATGGATGTTTATGTAAAACTGTGTTAAGTGTGGGTCTTGGATTGTTTTGTAATGTAAAAAACTGTAGAAATGATATTTCGTTCAAACCTAGGTTTGAATGACAATAAATCTTATCAAAATCAAATCAAATCAAATCAAATCACTACGGAGAGTGGTGAAGGCGGCACAGCACATCACTGGCAACTGTCTCCCCGCCATTCAGGACATTTTCCACCGGCGGTGCCTGCAGAAGGCACACAGCATCATCAAGGACCACAGTCACCCAGCACGCAGACTGTTACCATCAGGCAGACGATATAGGAGCATGGCTGCACGCACCACCAGACTTAAGAACAGTTTTTATCATCCTAAAATAATCAACATATATGATGTGTTTATGAGTTCAGAAGCCTAATGGCTTCTGAACTCATAAACACATCATATATGTTGATTATTTTATTTATTATTGTCTCTTACCCACCAATGTCACTTTTATCTCATCTTTTTTTAACCTTATTTTTATCCTTGTAATATCATTGCTGAGGTGACCCGTTGTCTTATAAAACACATTTCATTGTACCGTTGACCCTGTGTTAACCTGCATTTGACAAATAAAACTGGGCTGATAAGGCTATGTGGAGATGAATTTCTCCACATAGGAGATGAAGAATCTTTGGGATTCTCCATCCAGAGGACTGTCAAGGCTCAGTAATTTCGGAGTTTTTTTAAACAGAAATTGATCAATTTCTAAATATTATGGGTATCAAACAATACGGGGATAAAAACAGTAGAAACATAGAAAATAGGTGCAGGAGTAGGCCATTCGGCCCTTCGAGCCTGCACCGCCATTCAATAAGATCATGGCTGATCATCCAACTCAGTATCCTGTACCTGCCTTCTCTCCATACCCCCTGATCCCTTTAGCCACAAGGGCCACATCTAACTCCCTCTTAAATATAGCCAATGAACTGGCCTCGACTGCCTTCTGTGGCAGAGAATTCCACAGATTCACCACTCTCTGTGTGAAAAATGTTTTTCTCATCTCGGTCCTAAAAGATTTCCCCCTTATCCTTAAACTGTGACCCCTTGTTCTGGACTTCCCCAACATCGGGAACAATCTTCCTGCATCTAGCCTGTCCAACCCCTTAAGAATTTTGTAAGTTTCTATAAGATCCCCCCTCAATCTTCTAAATTCTAGCGAGTACAAGCCGAGTCTATCCAGTCTTTCTTCATATGAAAGTCCTGACATCCCAGGAATCAGTCTGTTGAACCTTCTCTGTACTCCCTCTATGGCAAGAATGTCTTTTCTCAGATTAGGAGACCAAAACTGTACGCAATACTCCAGGTGTGGTCTCACCAAGACCCTGTACAACTGCAGTAGAACCTCCCTGCTCTTATACTCAAATCATTTTGCTATGAATGCTAACATACCATTCGCTTTCTTCAAATTATATTGAAGTGGAAGATCATCAATGTTTGTGGAGGAAAGAACTGCAGATGCTGGTTTAAATCAAAGGTAGACACAAAATTCTGGAGTAACTCAGCGGGACAGGCAGCATCTCTGAAGAGAAGGAATGGGTGACGTTTCGGGTCGAGACCCTTCTTCAGACTGATCATTCAGATTCAGATTCAGATTCAGATTCAATTTTAATTGTCATTGTCAGTGTACAGTACAGAGACAACAAAATGCATTTAGCATCTCCCTGGAGAGCGACATAGCATATGATTTGAATAAATAATAATAAGTGTCCGGGGGGGGGTGGGTGATTGGCAGTCACCGAGGTACGTTGTTGAGTAGAGTGACAGCCGCCGGGAAGCAGCTGTTCCTGGACCTGCTGGTTCGGCAACGGAGAGACCTGTAGCGCCTCCTGGATGGTAGGAGGGTAAACAGTCCATGGTTGGGGTGAGAGCAGTCCTTGGCGATGCTGAGCGCCCTCCGCAGACAACGCTTGCTTTGGACAGACTCAATGGAGGGGAGCGAGGAACCGGTGATGCGTTGGGCAATTTTCACCACCCTCTGCAGTGCTTGCCGGTCGGAGACAGAGCAGTTGCCATACCATATTGTGATGCAGTTGGTAAGGATGCTCTCGATGGTGCAGCGGTAGAAGTTCACCAGGATCTGAGGAGACAGATGGACCTTCTTCAGTCTCCTCAGGAAGAAGAGACGCTGGTGAGCCTTCTTGATCAGAGTTGAGGTATTGTGGGTCCAAGAGAGGTCATCGGAGATGTTGACCCCCAGGAACCTGAAGCTAGAAACACGTTCCACCTCCGTCCCGTTAATGTGGATGGGGGTGTGCGTGCCGCCCCTGGACTTCCTGAAGTCTACAATGAGCTCCTTGGTCTTCTTGGAGTTAAGGGCCAGGTTAATGTCAGCGCACCATGCTGCTAAGTGCTGGACCTCCTCCCTGTAGGCCGACTCATCGTTGTTGCTGATGAGGCCAATCACCGTTGTATCATCTGCATGCTTGATGATGGTGTTAGTACCATGTACAGGTGTGCAGTCATAGGTGAAGAGGGAGTAGAGGAGGGGGCTCAGCACACAGCCCTGTGGAACGCCGGTGTTCAGGGTGAGGGTTGAAGAGGTGTGCTTGTCTAACCTAACAGACTGGGGTCTGTTGATTAGAAAGTCCAGTATCCAGTTGTAGAGGGAGGGGTCGATGCCCAGGTTACGGAGTTTGATGATCATTTTGATGGTATAATGGTGTTGAATGCTGAGCTGTAATCGATGAACAGCATTCTTACGTAAGTGTCTCTGTTGTCGAGGTGGGAGAGGGCGGAGTGAAGTGCCGTTGAGATGGCATCCTCTGTACTCCTGTTCTTGCGGTAGGCAAACTGATAGGGATCCAGTGTGGGGGGTAGGCAGCTCTTGAGGTGTGCCAGGACCAGCCTCTCGAAGCACTTGGTGATGATGGGGGTAAGTGCAACTGGGCGGAAGTCGTTGAGGCTTGCCGCAGTGGAGTGTTTTGGCACTGGCACGATGGAGGTGGTTTTAAGGTACGTGGGGACAACTGCTTGGGCAAGTGACAGGTTGAAGATGTTAGTCCAGACGTCTGTCAGCTGCGCAGCACAGGCCCTGAGCATGCGCCCGGGGATGCCGTCAGGGCCAGCGGCTTTACGTGCATTAGTCTTACTATGTCAATGTCTGTGATGGATAATCGAGCAGGTTTGATGGGCCAAATGGTTTATTTCTGCCTATATTCCTTTGTTCTTATATTTAACTAGACTAAGTGGGACCCGTTGGGTCCCAGCATCACAGGAGGGCTGGTCATCCAACGCAATATTCCACTTCTCCACCAATTCTAATATTGGTGGCCAGTTGGGGGGGGGGGGGGCTTTCTGGAGCGCTAGTATGGGTGTTGTGGGCTGAAGGGACTGGTTTCCAGAGGGCTAGTATGCAAATTGTGCGCCAAATGGATTCTTGGGCTGGCGTCTCAGTCAATCAAGCCTGTTGTGCTGGCTCACTCACTCACTCATTCACTCACTCACTCACTCACTCACTCACTCACTCACTCACTCACTCACTCACTCACGGCTGGTGGGCTGGTAGTTGACTCACGGCTAATCCTTGAAATTATATTTCAAGCAGGGTATAAGGCCACCAAATTCAAGTGCAGTTTCTTACCACTTCTAGCAGGGTGCAAGGCCACCAAATTCAAGTGCAGTTTCATACCATTTGAAGTAGGGTGCAAAGCCACTAAAGACAGCGAGTCGTGACCTCTCCCTCCTCCATCTTGCAGAGACTGAGCCACATCCACATTTCCGGGTTTTATAACCCCTCCCCCCCCCCCTACCGGAAAAGGTGTGGCTTTCATGGAGTGATTGACAGGAGAGAGATTCTCAACCTTTTTAAAAAACTAATAACACTTTTATTTTTCATTGATGGGAAGAATTCTCTGCACCTGCTCAGCGGAGGGGGACTGAGTAAGATGGCCAAAAATCACAGCCGTAAGTTGTAGCGTTTTATCTAAAATCAATATACAGTGCAAACAGGAAGTGCATTTACAGTAGTGCCTTTCAACTCAAGCCAAAGCACCCAAGCCACCATTTGCAGTAAGTAGTGCCTTTCAACTTCAAGCCACACACAAGCCACACCCAAGCCACCATTAACAGTAAGCGGTGCCTTTCAACTTCAAATCAAAGCAATCAAGCCACCATTAGCAGTAAATAGTGCCTTTCAACTTCAAGCCAAAGCAACCAAGCCACCATTTGCAGTAAGTAGTGCCTGTCAACCTCATGCCACCATTTGCCGTAAGTAGTGCCTTTCAACTTCAAGCCAAAGCACCCAAGCCACCATTTGCAGTAAGTAGTGCCTTTTCTACTTCAAGCCAAAGCTCCCAAGCCACCATTTGCAGTAAGTAGTGCCTTTCAACTTCAAGCCAAAGCAACCAAGCCACCATTTGCAGTAAGTAGTGCCTTTCAACTTCAAGCCAAAGCAACCAAGCCACCATTTGCAGTAAGTAGTGGCTTTCAACTTCAAACCAAAGCTCCCAAGCCACCACTTGCAGTAAGTAGTGCCTTTCAACCTCATGCCACCATTTGCAGTGCCTTTCAACTTAATGCCAAAGCACCCAAGCTACAATTTGCAGTAAGTAGTGCCTTTCAACTTAAAGCCAAAGCACCCAAGCCACCATTTGCAGTAAGTAGTGCCTTTCAACTTCAAGCCACAATTTGCAGTACGTACTGCCTTTCAACTTCAAGCCAATGCACCCACGCCCCGATTTGCAGTAAGTAATGCATTTTAACTTCAAGCCATTGCACCCAAGCCACCATCTGCAGTAAGTAGTGCCTTTCAACTTCAAGCCACACCAAAGCCATACCCAAGCCACCATTTGCAGTAAGTAATGCCTTTCAACTTCAAGCCACACCCATGCCACCATTTGCAGTAAGTAGTGCCTTTCAACTTCAAGCCACACCCAAGCCACACCCAAGCCATCATTTGCAGTAAGTAGTGCCTTTCAACTTCAAGTCAAAGCTCCCAAGCCACCATTTGCAGTAAATAGTGCCTTTCAACTTCAAGCCACAGCTCCCAAGCCTCCATTTGCAGTAAGTAATGCCTTTCAACTTCAAGCCACCATTTGCAGTAAGTGGTGTATTTCAACTTCAAGCCACACCCAAGCCACACCCAAGCCACCATTTGCAGTAAGTAGTGCCTTTCAACTTCAAGCCACCATTTGCAGTAAATAGTGCCTTTCAACTTCAAGCCATTGCGCCCAAGCCACCATTTGCAGTAAGTACTGCCTTTCAACTGCACGCCAAAGCACCCAAGCCACCATTTGCAGTAAGTAGTGCCTTTCAACTTCAAGCCACAATTTGCAGTAAGTAGTGCCTTTCAACTTCAAGCCACACCCAATCCACCATTTGCAGTAAGTAGCGCCTTTCAACTTCAAGCCAAAGCTCCCAAACCACCATTTGCAGTAAGTAGTGCCTTTCAACTTCTTGCCACCATTTGCAGTAAGTAGTGCCTTTCAATTTCAAGACACACCCAAGCCAAGCCAACCAGCAGGGGGGGAGGGGGGGGGGCTTTCTGGAGCGTTAGTATGAACCATTTTAGAACCAATAGACATTTTATTTGCAAGCTTTAGAACCAATAGAGACACTTTCTGCAAGCTTTAGAACCACTAGACATTTTTTTGCAAGCTTGAGAACCAATAGACATTTTTTTGCAAGCTTTAGAACCAATAGACATTGTTTTGCAAGCTTTAGCACCAATATTCATTTTTTGCAAGCTTTAGAACCAATAGACATTGTTTTGCAAGCTTTAGAAGCAATAGACATTGTTTTGCAAGCTTTAGAAGCAATAGACACCTTTTGCAAGCTTTAGAAGCAATAGAGACACTTTTTGCAAGCTTTAGAACCAATAGACATTGTTTTGCAAGCTTTAGAACCAATAGACATTGTTTTGCAAGCTTTAGAAGCAATATACATTGTTTTGCAAGCTTTAGAAGCAATAGACACTTTTTGCAAGCTTTAGAAGCAATAACCTTTTGCAAGCTTTAGAACCAATAGAGACAGTTTTTGCAAGGTTTAGAACCAATAGACATGTTTTGCAAGCTTTAGAACCAATAGACATTTTTTTTGCAAGCTTTAGAACCAATAGACATTTTTTGCAAGCTTTAGAACCAATAGACATGTTTTTCAAGCTTTAGAACCAATAGACACATTTTTGCAAGCTTTAGAACCAATAGAGACACTTTTTGCAAGCTTTAGAACCAATAGACATTGTTTGCAAGCTTTAGAACCAATAGACATTTTTTTGCAAGCTTTAGAACCAATAGACATTTTTTTGCAAGCTTTAGAACCAATAGACATTTTTTTGCAAGCTTTAGAACCAATAATAATAATTAATAATAAATACTTTATTGATCCCCTCAGAAAAATTCAGATGTCCAGAAGCCCCCAACCAACAAACCCACAGATTCAAAACGAACGCAGACAGAAAATACATAGAATACAATGTGGACACTACCTGAGAGCAATAAATACTTAAAAAGACCAATAATTAACAATTAAAAATTTAAAATTGCAAAAATACATCCCCCTACAGCCTAGCGGTCAGAATTATAAAATCTAATGGCTGCAGGGGTGAAGGACCTCCTGAACCGCTCCATTCTACAGGGCAGGGAGAGGAGCCGGTTGTTGTTCCGAGTGCTCTTTTGACCCTCCAGAATTACATGGAGGGGATGCCTGGGGTTTTTCAGGATGACCTGCACCTTGTGCCTCATGCGCCTCTCAAGCACATCCATCCCAGAGTCTACTCTCCCCTCCAGCACTGAGCTAGCTCGTTTAACCAGTTTGACCAGCTTCTTGTTGTTTTTTGCACTAATGCTGTTGCCCCAGCAAACAACAGCGTAGAAAATAACACTTGCAACCACAGTGTTGTAAAACATGTGCAGCATATCATTACACACATTGAAGGATTTGAGCCTTCTGAGGAAAAAGAGTCTGCTCTGGCCTTTTTTGTAGAGGGAGTCAAAGTTGACAGACTAGTCCAGTTTGTTATCAAGGTGCACTCCAAGGTATTTATATGTCTGCACCACCTCAATGTCAGCCCCTGCAGCGTTGACCGGCTGAAGGGGGAGCTTGGACCTGCCAAAGTTAACCACCATCTCTTTAGTCTTAGTTGTGTTCAGGATGAGACAGTTCTCTTCACTCCAGGCACAAAAGACACTGGTCAAGTTCCTGTATTCCTCCTCCTGCCCGTTCCTTACACATTCCACAATCGCTGTATCATCTGAATATTTCAATACGTGGCATGTGTCAGACTTATAGTTAAAGTCTGCTGTATACAGGGTGAAGAGGAACGGGGCCAGAACCGTTCCCTGTGGGGCTCCAACATTGCACACCACTGTGCCAGAGACACTGTCCCCCAGCTTGACAAACTGTGGTCGACCCGTCAGGTAGTCGTATATCCAGGAGATAAATGTGGAATCCACCCCCATCTTCTTAAGCTTGTCATTCAGAATCAGGGGTTGGATGGTGTTGAACGCACTTGAGAAGTCGAAGAACATAATCCTCACATAGCCACCGGGTTTGTCCAAAAAGGAGTAGATCCGGTGCAGCATGTAGAGGACTGCGTCATCCACCCCAATGTTCTCCTGGTATGCAAACTGTAGTGGGTCGAGTGCATGCTGGACTTGTGGTCTCAGGAGACAAATGAGTAGCCGCTCCATTGTTTTCATGATATGGGATGTAAGGGCCACCGGTCTGTAGTCGTTGATCTCGGTCGGCCGCCCTGCTTTGGGAACCGGCACGAGACATGATGTTTTCCACAGACCTGGTACCCTCCCTGACTGGAGGCTCAGGTTGAAAATGGTCTGGAGCGGCTCCGCCAGCTGAGCCGCACAGTCTTTTAGTAGCCTGGGACATACACCATCAGGGCCAGCTGCTTTACCAGGGCGCAACCTCCTCAGCTCAGCTCTCACCTCGTCCGCCGTGAAGAACAGTTGAGGAGATGCCGGCATAGGAGGTGCTGCAGCTGTGGTGTTGGGGGGGGGGGCTGCCTCATGGAGGTGATGGTGGGGGAGAGGCTGCACCTGTAGAGGTGGGAGGGATACCAGATCAAACATTTTTTGCAAGCTTTAGAACCAATAGAGACAATTTTTGCAAGCTTTAGAACCAATAGACATTTTTTTGCAAGCTTTAGAACCAATAGACATTTTTTTGCAAGCTTTAGAACCAATAGACATTTTTTGCTAGCTTTAGAACCAATAGAGACACTTTTTGCACGCTTTAGAACCAATAGACATTTTTTGAAAACTTTAGAACCAATAGACATTTTTTTGCAAGCTTTAGAACAATAGACATTTTTTTGCAAGCTTTAGAACCAATAGACATTTTTTGCAAGCCTTAGAACCAATAGAGACACTTTTGCAAGCTTTAGAACCAATAGACATTTTTTGAAAGCTTTAGAACCAATAGACATTTTTTTGCAAGCTTTAGAACCAATAGACACTTTTTTTGCAAGCTTTAGAACCAATAGACACATTCTGCAAGCATTTTAGAACCACTAAGGGCACTTACATTTGAGTTGACATGTGTTCAGTGTTATTCACAGCTCAGAGAAACGTGACCCTCTGCCTTCCTCCATCTTGAAGAGACTGTGGCACACCACTTCCCGGTTTTATAGTCCCTCCCCCCTGCCGCCAGCGGGGGCAGCAGAGAGAATGGGGAATTTTGTAAAAACATTAATATCTCTGTCATTTTTAACCGACGGGAAAAATCCTCGGCACACATGCGGCGGAGGGGGGCTCTGAGCAAGGTGGCCAAAAATGACAGCCGTAGGTGGCGGGGTTCTCTCGGAAATTGCAGCACAGATGGCCAAAACCGGTCAAGAACAGACTTTTAGTAATATAGATAATGCTGATGTAAAATGGGTTTCCACTATATGTCTCTCCAATGGAAGATGAATAAAACCAGATAGACATCTTTGTACCATCTAATTAAATGTGATTTTTATTAAACCATACAGCACAGCCTCTGAGGTGGTCCCTTGATATTGAGGCTGACCTGCTATTAATCAGCTACACTGCAGTCAAACGTCTATCAAATAAAAAAAACACATCTCTCAAAGTAAATGGTGATTATCATAAGAATTATATCTTGCTAATAGGTATTTCCATGACAATATTATCTCGAAGATAACATCCACTGAAGTTTGACATTTCTGGATGTTTGATTCTGGATTTAGCTGCAGTCCCTTGCAGGGTCAGGCAGACAGTCAGGCAGTTTTTACAAGGTCCACTCTTTGGTAACACTCTTTGGTATCACATTTCACTGTGGGAGACTGTCAGCTTGGCAACAAAGCTGTCCCTTGGCATTCAGTCGACATCTGGCCCATTAGTTTCACTGTGGATAGTGTGTCACATTGCATATCCAATAATACAGTAAATCAAAAGGCAGCGAAGGATCTGAGACAGAGGCCTCTTTTAGACATTGAAGGACAGGCAAAGGCAATAAAAATGCTGAGCTCATTCCCTCTCAATCAGCCATTTGCAATCTGATTAACTGTAATGAATATCTATAATATGGAAAAACACTATTGTCTTTTACTGTATATTTTCCAAACGATTTGTCAAACATTATTTACTAATTTATAAAAATTAATTCACTTGATTTAGAATACATTTCAAAACCAACTGAGCCGATAAACT
Source organism: Amblyraja radiata (assembly GCF_010909765.2). Classification (NCBI taxonomy): domain Eukaryota; kingdom Metazoa; phylum Chordata; class Chondrichthyes; order Rajiformes; family Rajidae; genus Amblyraja; species Amblyraja radiata. Next base: position 4,192,664 of record NC_045958.1, on the reverse strand, counting down.
AAATAATATATTCATTACAAAGGACACATGCGTTTAAGGTGAGAGGAGAAATATTTTTTTTTAAACAAAGGGTGGTGGGTGTATGGAACGAGCTGCCAGAGGAGGTAGTTAAGGCAGAACATTTATTAAATAACTCTACAGGTATGAGGATAGGACAGGTTTAGAAGGATATGGGTCAAACACAGGCAGGTGGGACTGATGTAGATGGGACATGTTGGTCGATGTGGGCAAGTTGGGCTGAAGGGCCTGTTTCCACACTGTATGACTCCATGACTCTCAATGACTCTAATGAGAAAGATTGTTATTATTTTGACTATTTTAGAACAATTACAGCAGATTAAATTGTGATGAAGATGACAAATCCGTGGGGTGCCAAGCATGGTTGGTTGGTTGGTGGTCTGCAGTATTTTCAGAAGTTCACAATGTGTATTAGTGCTGTTCTTTGTCGTCAAGAGATACTATGGATTTTTTTTGTGGAGCAGCGATCAGTGGATCCTTTTATGCTCACCACTAAAATATGTGGAATGTAAATACTTTGAATACTTTGGCCATTTGCTACAAGTAATATATCACCACAGCATAGAATTTAAAAAAAATCCTTGCTGGTGGGACTCAGCGGATGAAGCAGCATCTGTGGAAGCCGAGGGGTAGTTTAAGGTTTGGGTCGAGACTATGCATTAAGTCTGAGAATGTGGAGGGGAGATAGGGAACAGGGAGAGGTGACAGGGAAGGGCGATGGAACAGGGCTGGCAGGCGAACTATGTGAGGAGGGAGATGATGGGCGCCTAGAGACAGGAAGGGAAAAGGGATAGAGGCTGGAGACAGAGACTGATGGGGGGATGCAGGGGATATTTTCAAGGCAGAGTTAGATGCTTGATTAGTACGGGTGTCAGAGTTACAGGGAGAAGGCAGGAGAATGGGGTTAGATCATAGATCATAAGAGTAGAATTAGGCCATTCGGCCCATCGAGTCTACTCCGCATTCAATCATGGCTGATCTATCTCTCCCTCCAAACCCCATTCTCCAGCTTTCTCCCCATAACTGACACCCATACTAATCAATTAGGAGGGAGGAGGGTTAGGGGGGGAGTGGGGGAGAGATAGATTAACTATGATTGAATGGCAGAGCAGACTTATTCGGCCAAATGGCCTAATTCTGCTCCTATCACTTATGAGCCTACGAGCCTATGAATGACTCCGCGAATGCTTGGCATTGGTAAATTTGCTGATATTCAAGGACAGGACCACATGGGCAATGAAAAAATGTGTGTCAGGCTGTTATTCAGCAAATGCAGCTTGGCATTCAACACCATCATCCTCTCCAAACCTATCATCAAACTCAAGGTTAGACACAAAAAACTGGAGTAACTCAGCGGGGCAGGCAGCATCACTGGAGAGAAGGAATGATGACATTTTGGGTCGCGACCCTTCTTCAGACTGGGTTGGGATAAGGGGAATGAGAGATATAGATGGTGATGTAGGGAGATAAAGAACAATGAATGAAAGATATGCAAAAAACAAATGATGATAAATGAAACAGGCCATTGGAAGCTGTATGTAGCGTGAAAATGAGAAGCTAGTGCGACTTGGGTGGGGGAGGGATAGAGAGAGAGGGAATGCTGGGGTTACCTGAAATGATAGAAATCAATATTTATACCACTGGGCTGACAATAGACAATAGGTGCAGGAGTAGACCATTCAATCCTTCATCCACAATGTACCCCGTTCCTGCCTTCTCCCCATATCCCCTGACTCCGCTATCTTTAAGAGCCCTATCTAGCTCTCTCTTGAAAGTTTCCAGAGAACCAGCCGCCACCACCCTCTGAGGCATAGAATTCCACAGACTCACAACTCTCTGTGTGAAAAAAAGTGTTTCCTCTTCTCTGTTCAAAATGGCTCAGCCCTTATTCTTAAACTGTGGCCCCTGGTTCTGGAATCCCCCAATAACGGAAACATGTTTCCTGCCTCTAGCATGTCCAAACCCTTAATAATCTTAGGTACACAAAAATGCTGGAGAAACTCAGCGGGTGCAGCAGCATCTATGGAGCGAAGGAAATAGGTGACGTTTCGGGCCAAAACCCTTCTTCAGACTGATGGGGGGTGGGGGGGAGAAGGAAGGAAAAAGGGAGGAGGAGGAGCCCGAGGGCGGGGGGATGGGAGGAGACAGCTTGAGGGTTAAGGAAGGGGAGGAGACAGCAAGGGCTAGCAAAATTGGGAGAATTCAATGTTCATGCCAACCGGACGCAAGCAACCCAGGCGGAATATGAGGTGCTGTTCCTCCAATTTCCGGTGTTGCTCACTCTGGCAATGGAGGAGACCCAGGACAGAGAGGTCGGATTGGGAATGGGAGGGGGAGTTGAAGTGCTGAGCCACCGGGAGGTCAGGTAGGTTATTGCCGACTGAGCGGAGGTGTTCAGCGAAACGATCGCCCAACCTCCGCTTAGTCTCACCAATGTAAATCAGCTGACATCTAGAGCAGCGGATGCAGTAGATGAGGCTGGAGGAGATACAGGTGAACCTTTGTCGCACCTAGAACGACTGCTTGGGACCTTGAATGGAGTCGAGGGAGGAGGTGAAGGGACAGGTGTTGCATTTCTTGCGGTTGCAACGGAAAGTGCCCGGGGAGGGGATGGTGCGGGAGGGAAGGGAAGAATTGACAAGGGAGTTGCGGAGGGAGCGGTCTTTGCGGAAGGCAGACATGGGAGGATATGGGAAGATGTGGCGAGTGGTGGGGTCATGTTGGAGGTGGCGGAAATGGCGGAGGATTATTTGTTTTATTTGCCGGCTGGTGGGGTGAAAGGTGAGGAGTAGGGGGACTCTGCCCTTGTTGCGTGTGCGGGGATGGGGAGAGAGAGCAGTGTTGCGGGTTATGGACGAGACCCTGGTGCGAGCCTCATCTATGGTGGCGGAGGGGAATCCCCGTTCCCTGAAGAGCGAGGACATTTCCGATGCCCTGGTGTGGAAGTCTCATCCTGGGAACAGATGCGGTGTAGGCGGGGGAATTGGGAGTAGGGGATGGAGTCTTTACAGGGGGCAGGGTGGGAAGACCTGTATAGTCCAGATAGCCATGTGAGTCAGTGGGTTTGTAGTGTATGTCGGTCAGAAGTCTGTCCCCTGCGATGGAGATGGTGAGGTCAAGGAATGGTAGGGAAGTGTCGGATGGAAGTTGGTGGTGAAGTGGATGATGTCAGTCAGTTGTGTGTGGGTGCAGGAGGTGGCCCCAAAGCAGTCGTCAATATAACGGAGGTAGAGGTCGGGATGAGGCCCTGGTACGTATTGAACAAGGATTGTTCAACGTACCCAACAAAGAGGCAGGAGTAGCTGGGGCCCATGCGTGTGACCATAGCTACGCCTTGTGTTTGGAGGAAATGGGAGGAGTCAAATGTAAAGTTGTTGAGGGTGAGGAACAACTCCGCTAGGCGGAGGAGAGTGTCAGTGACTGGGTATAGGTTGCTCCTCTGGTCGAGGAAGAACCGGAGGGCTTTGAGGCCATCCTGGTGGGGGATGGAGGTGTAGAGTGACTGGACGTCCATGGTGAAGATGAGGGGGTGAGGGCCTAGAGAGTGGAATGCGTGGAGGCGGCGGAGAGTGTCTGAGGTGTCTAGAACATAGGTAGGGAGGGATTTAACCAAGGGGGATAGTATGGAGTCAAGGTATGTGGAGATGAGTTCGGTGGGGCACGAACAAGCAGAGACAATGGGTATGCCGGGAGAGCCGGGTTTGTGGATTTTGGGGAGAAGGTAAAAACGGGGCTGGGGAACGATGAGGTTGGAAGCTTGGTCAGGTAGGGTGTGGGAATTGATGAAGTCGGTGATGGTGCTAGAAATGGTGGCCTGGTGCTCGTCAGTGGGGTCATGGTCCAGGGGTAAGTAGGAGGTGTCCGAGAGTTGGCGCGTGGCCTCAGCTTTGTAGAGATCGACGTGCCAGACTACCACGGCACCTCCCTTGTCGGCTGGTTTGATAACCCAATCTGGGTTTTTGCGGAGTGATTCAATGGCAGTGCGTTCAGAGGGGGAAAGATTAGAGTGAGACAGGGGAGTGGAGAAGTTGAGGCGGTTGACGTCGCGGCAGCAGTTCTGGATAAAGAGTTCCAGAGCCGGGACGTTACGAGGGGGGTTCCACGAGGAGGGGGTGCGTTGGAGACGGGAAAAGGGGTCATCATTGGGGGGCGAGGACCCCTTCCCATGGAAGTGCGCTGTGAGGCGGAGGCGACGGTAGAAGCGCTCCAAGTCATGGTGGGTGCGGAACTCCTTGAGATGGGGACGGAGGGGGACAAAAGTAAGACCTCTGCTGAGGATAGACCGTTGGGTGGGGGAGAGGGGGAGGTCAGGGGGGGATGGTGAACACCCGGCAGGGGTGGGAGTTGGGGCCAGAGGAAGGCAGGTGGGTGGACTGGGGACAGGGCGATGTGTAGGGGGGGGGGGGGGGTTGTTGGTGTTGGAGGGGTGGTGGGTGGTCAGGGGGTGGGGGGGTGAGAGGGCTGTAATGTGGGTGGGGAAGAGCGGGGGTGACATAGTTGGAGGGGGATGGGGGAGGGTCAGTGGAGCAGCCACTGAGGTTAGCAAGGCTGGGCAGACGGGCTCTAGGAACCAGCGCAGTTAAGCCCAGGAGAGTGGGAGTGAGCAGCGTGGAGGCTTCAGGCCCAGTGGAGAGTCCAGGCTCCAGGTAAGGCGACGGCTGTGGGTAGTTGGAGGGAGGTGGAGTGGCGCGGGTCACCGGACCCGATGGTCGGAGTCCAGTGGCGCGGGTCACCGGACCCGATGGTCGGAGTCCCGTGGCGGTTGAGTCGGGGTCCGCGGGCGATGCGTGGGAGGTCCCGGTGGGTGGATAGTCGGCTGGGCGGTGCGGGTCGGCCATAGCGGTGGGGCGGCGAGATGAGTCGGGTGCGTTGCGGCGGCCATGTTGGGGGAGACACAGTCCGGCGGCGATGCCGGGTAGGTCGGGTCCGGCGGCGATGTTGGGTATGTCGGGTCCGGCGGCGATGCTGGATGGGCCCAGTGCGGCGGCGATGTCGGGTAGGTCGGGTCCGGCGGCGGTGTCCGGTAGGTCGGGTCCGGCCGCGATGTTGGGTAGGTCGGGTCCGACGGCGATGTTAGGCGGGCCCAGTGGGGCGGCGATGTTCAGTGGGCCCTGTCCGGCGACGATGCTGAATGGGCCCAGTGGGGCGGCGATGTCGGGTAGGCCCGGTGCGGCGATGAGGCTAGGCGGTCCCGGAGGACGGCGAGGGTCGGAGGAATCAGCGATGGGGAGGGGGTCCAAGTTACCGTAGAAGCGGCGAGGCTGGGCGTCATCGGTAGGCAGTTGAGGGTCGGTGGCGGCATCGACGTGGAGGTCGGTGAAGGCGGCGTCCTGGTGAGTATTGAAGGCGCTCCACGATGCATCTTATATGTTTTAATAAGATCACCTCTCATCCTTCTAAATTCCAGAGAATACAAGCCCAGCCGCTCCATTCTCTCAGCAAATGACAGTCCCGCCATCCCCGGAATTAACTTTGTGAACCTACGCTGCACTCCCTAAATAGCAAGAATGTCCTTCCTCAAATTTGGTCACCAAAACTGTACATAATACTCCAGGTGTGGACTCACTAAGGCCCTGTACAACTGCAGAAGGACATCTTTGCTCCAATACTCAACTCCTCGTGTTATGAAGGCCAACATACCATTCGCGTTCTTCACTGCCCAAGTGAAATAGTGAAATATTCATTAAGCTGCCCAAGTGAAATATGGGTTGCTCTTCCTCCAATTTGCTTTTAGCCTCACTGACAATGGAGAAGATAGAAATGCCTGTGTAGGAATGGGAAGGAGAGCAACCAGGAGATCAAGTTTGATTACGCAGGCTGAGTGAATGTGTTCCCTGAAACGATCGCCGACCTTTCTGTCCTGGGCCTACTCCATGTCCATAGTGAGGACCACCGTAAATTGGAGGAGCAACACCTCATATTTTGCTTGGGCAGTTTGCACCTCAGCGGTATGAACATTGATTCTCTAATTTCAGGTAGTCCCTATTCTCTCCTCCCCTTCTCAGCTCTCCCTCAGCCCACTGGCTCCACCACGTCCTTTCTTCTCCACCCCCCCCCCCCCCCTCACATTGGTCATTTCATTTAATTTCCATTTCCATTGCATTTTCAAGCACAGGGCAGGCCAAACCGCTCATTGCATTTTCATTTCATTTCCATTTCCATTGCAGTTTCAAGCACAGGACAAGCCAATCAGCTCATTGCATTTTCATTTCATTTCCATTTCCATTGCAGTTTCAAGCACAGGGCAGGCCAAACAGCTCATTGCATTTCCATTTCCATTGCAGTTTCAAGCACAGGTCAGGCCAAACAGCTCATTGCATTTTCATTTCATTTCAATTTCCATTGCAGTTTCAAGCACAGGGCAGGCCAAACAGCGCATTGCATTTTCATTTCTTTTCCATTTCCATAGAAACATAGAAACATTGAAAATCGGTGCAGGAAGAGGCCATTCAGCCCTTCGAGCCAGCACTGCCATTCATTGTGATCATGGCTGATCATCCATAATCAATAACCCGTGCCTGCCTTCTCGGGTTATTCATTGGGGATGATCAGCATTCCATTGCAGTTTCAAGTTTCAAGCACAGGGCTGTCCAAGCAGCTCATTGCATTTTCATTTCATTTCCATTTCTATTGCAGTTTCAAGCACAGGGCAGGTCAAACAGCTCATTGCATTTTCATTAAGGGCTAACAAATCATTTATTGCAAGTACATTGCAGACTCATAGTTCAGTGGATTCACAGCTTAGAATCACAGTTGTGGCCTCTCCCTCGTGATCTTCCAGAGTGACTCACGTCGAGGCATCCAGGGTTTTATAGAACTGCCCCCCCCCCTGGAAGGGGCGTTACCTTAATCATGGTGATTGACATGCGAGAGGACCAATCAGCTGATCTCAAGATTTTTTAAACACTTATAACTTTTATATTTTTCATCGATCGGAAAAATCCTCAGGGCTGCATCAGCGGAGGAGGACTGTGAGTAAGATAGCCAAAAATTATAGCGATATAGGGTAGTGTTTTTTTTTTTTTAATCAATATAAAGCACAGACAGGAAGTGGTCAAGATGAGACTTTTAGTTATATGGATGTGATGATGTTTCATCAGGATCAAGCTAAGTTTGTTAACTTTGCCCTGATCAAGGAAAATAATGTTTCAATGTTCTGATGATGTCATCAACCTCAAACATGAACTCTACTTCTTATCCACAGGTGCTGAATATTTTCAAAATTTTCCGCTCTTATTTCACAAATTCTACAGATTTCTGTGCAGTTAAACTTCAGAGGTCTTCCAATACCTTCCAATATCAGATCATTATTATTATTATGTAGTTGTGTAATAGCTGTGTTTTTGATTTGCACTAAGTATTGGAATTATGCATCCCTGTTTATGCTAATTTTGCATTCTTCGATTCATCTGCTGTTTCTGAGTTACAGTTTGTAAATGCTATCAGTGCTCTGTGTCTCTCACCCCTGCAGTAGTGGTTGGGTTTGTTTTCCAGTTCATTGCACAGGCCTCTACCAAGGGAAAACCTGCAGCTGAGGAATGCCATGGCCATGTAAATAATCTGAACCCAAGCATTCAGCTTAGTTTAGGACATAACAACCGACATGCCCTTTGGGTTCAAGATTTAAAAAAAAATAATTATAGGCAATAGACAATAGACAATAGGTGCAAGAGTAGGCCATTTGGCCCATCGAGCCAGCACTGCCATTCAATTTGATCATGGCTGATCATCCCCAATCAGTACCCCGTTCCTGCCTTCTCCCCATATCCCCTGACTGCGCTATTTTTAAGAGCCCTATCTAGCTCTCTCTTGAAAGCATCCAGAGAACCTGCCTCCACCGCCCTCTGAGGCAGAGAGACGCAAGATGCAAGATGGCGCAGCAGTAGAGTTGCTGCCTTACAGCGCCAGGGACCTGGGTTCGATCCTGACTTCAGGTGCTGTCTGTTCAAAATTTGGACGTTCTCCCCGCGACCACGTGGGTTTTCTCCGGGAGTGTCGGTTTCCTTCCACACCCCAAAGACATATAAGTTTATAGGTTAATTGGCTTTGGTAAAATTGTAAATTGTCCCTAGTGTGCAGGATAGTGCTAGTGTATGGGGCAGACTTGGTGGGCTGAAGGGTCAGTTTCTGCACCGTTGCCCTAAACTAGACTAAACTAAACCAACAGGATAAAGAAACACATAATTAATGCCAAATTAATCCACTATTTTAACTGCCATTGATTTTACAATTAGTAGATTAGTGAAATGCTGTTAGAGTTTTCATTTGTTATAAAATATGGTTAGGGATTCATTAAATGATCTGATATTATATGCTGCACGAGTTGTCATTCTTTATAAAATAAGGACTTGGGTACATTAAGTAATCTGATAAAATATGCTTTTGATAGCAAGTAATGAATAAGACCATGAATAAAAACACTGAGTCTTAAGGAAGTCTGCAGAAGAAGATAGATTGTGATATGCAGAGATGTAAAATGAAGAATAGTAGATTTAGGAAGCTGAAAAAGAACATGGTATAGATACATTGTGAATGGGTGGATAGTAACAGAAATGGAAAATTGTTATCTTGAAAAGTCCAACCCAGTGTGAAGCTTACCTCTACATGCACTTAAAACACTCATTGAAAATGCCTCGACATTGAAATCAATAGAAAAACTGCAGGAGGCTATGTGGCATAATCAGTACCATTGTTGACTGCAGGATTCATATGGAGGGCTCCATCGAACCTGATGCTGGATCATACGTGTAGTCCCTTCCTCGTCTTCAATGCACATTGGTTAACCCTTTTTGATTTTATGGTTCAGATTACTAGAAATTTTTAATATTAAGCAATTTCAACATGGTGAGCTTTCAACCTGGTGAGGTGTCAAATTTAGAAATGTTTTCATTTCAATGTTTAAATCATGAGTGTACGTCGTGAATTAAAAGGCTAAAAGGTTCCCAAGTCCAACCTTTTTATTGATCTACATTGTGTTCTGCTACACCAAGTAGCTATCCTTGACCCTAGCTGTTAGCTTTCTGTGTTTAATCATTGTTCTGCATGCTCTTACATTATCCATTTTGTCTTATTGGCAAAACATTGGGAACTGAATTCTCTTTCATCTGCTACATTATCTTTGTATAAATTGTAAGTTACTATTTCAAAGTCACTTTCATTTACATGACCAACTACATTTAGTCAAAGAAGACTTTCCTTCTTGAAATACCTGCATAATGCATTAATGAAGAATGAGGGTGAACAGAGGGATCTGGGAATAACTGTGCACAGTTCCCTGAAAGTGGAATCTCATGTAGATAGGGTGGTAAAGAAAGCTTTTGGTGTGCTGGCCTTTATAAATCAGAGCATTGAGTATAGAAGTTGGGATGTAATGTTAAAATTGTACAAGGCATTGGTGAGGCCAATTCTGGAGTATGGTGTACAATTTTGGTCGCACAATTATAGGAAGGATGTCAACAAAATAGAGAGAGTACAGAGGAGATTTACTAGAATGTTGCCTGGGTTTCAGCAACTAAGTTACAGAGAGAGGTTGAACAAGTTAGGGCTTTATTCTTTGGAGCGCAGAAGGTTAAGGGGGGACTTGATAGAGGTCTTTGAAATGATGAGAGGGATAGACAGAGTTGACGTGGATAAGCTTTTCCCACTGAGAGTAGGGAAGATTCAAACAAGGGGACATGACTTGAGAATTAAGGGACAGAAGTTGAGGGGTAACATGAGGGGGAACTTCTTTACTCAGAGAGTGGTGGCTGTGTGGAATGAGCTTCCAGTGAAGGTGGTGGAGGCAGGTTCGTTTTTATCATTTAAAAATAAATTGGATAGTTATATGGACGGGAAAGGAATGGAGGGTTATGGTCTGAACGCAGGTGTATGGGACTAGGGGAGAATACGTGTTCGGCACGGACTAGAAGGGTCGAGATGGCCTGTTTCCGTGCTGTAATTGTTATATGGTTATATGGTTATAATTTCATTATTTTTCTGAATTTTAGATACTCTCCAATTCTCACCTTTTCTGGTAATTCCATTCTTTTCCCAACTACTTTTACGTTGACTGTTCTAGAGTTGCCTGGACATGCATTATATCTCCTGAGAAATGCATGGAAAAATAACTCCTCGGTTTGTACTGGTGATTGAGGTTGAGAAGGTGTAAAACATCCTACCTCATGGAAAAATGGCATTCACGCATTAAAGGGGATTCCATATACGGACATGATTGAGATATGAATGGAAGGCTAGTTGAAAGGTTACACTAATGCCCTTGTCCCACTTAGGAAACCTGAACGGAAACCTCTGGAGACTTTGCGCCCCACCCAAGGTTTCCGTGCGGTTCCCGGAGGTTTTTGTCAGTCTCCCTACCTGCTACCACTGCCTGCAACCTCCGGCAACCTCCTGCAACCTCCGGGAACTGCACGGAAACCTTGGGTGGGGAACAAAGTCTCCAGAGGTTTCTGTTCAGGTTTCCTAAGTGGGACAGTGGCATTAGGGAATATAGCAAGAACCTCATGTGGAGTGTGAATAACAATGTGGACATCAATGACTAAATGCCATGTTATGTTATTATAGTCTTGTGCATCCTGATAAAGGTTTGTAAATATATGCTTGACTGCTCTCATTTATTTATTCTTGTTTAATAGATTTTTAATAACTTTTTTTTCTCATAATAGAATAGACCTCAAGAACCTGTGTGATGGCATTAAGTTCCTCCCATAGGGTTGTCATTAATGGCTTAAAGTTGATGGATGGCTTATCTATAACTAGCCTATCAGTATTTGCTCTATAAAGCAGCAAGTGAGTGGATGAGTGGATAAATGTTACCGCCTTGGATATATGTATTAAATGACTATAAGAGCTTGTTGAGTTTCACTCATGTTATTCAGACCTGAGCTCCTTTGGGGGGAATAAATCATCAAATTACAAGGCATGTCTCAAGTTTGTGGCTGTAATTAGACATTGCTGCAGGGAAGAAGCTGAGACTGAACTGGTAGTTACAGTTTTTATTCTCCTGTTAGCAGCGGTGAAATGAAAGGGTAGCCAGTGTGGTGTGGCCACACTTGATCTGATGATGCTGGCTGCCTTTTTGAGGCAGTGACTCCAGAAAATCCCTTCGGTGTTGGGGAGGTCAGAACCCGTGATGGACATGGCAGTGTTCACCACTTTTTTGCAGTCTTCTTCACTCCTGGGCATTCAAATTGCCGAACCAGACCGTTAATATGCTCCCCACTGTACTCTTGGAGAAGTTCAAGAAACCTGCCAAATCTCCTCAATCTTCCAAGGAAGTAGAGATATTGCGGGAGCTGTCTGTATGGAGTTTCAACGTTCTCCCTGTGACCATGTGGGTTTTCTCCGGGTGCTCCAGTTTCCTCTCACACTCCAAAGACGTGGAAGTTTGTAGGTAATTTGACTTCTGTAAATTGTCGCTAGTGTGTGGCTCTAGTGCTGGGTGATTGTTGCTCAGCTAGGACTCAGTGGGGCGAAGGGCCTGTTTTTCCAGCTATATCTCTAAACTAAACTAAATTAAGAAGGGGTAATTCAATGCTGACTAAGCTGGTGAAGCCCACAACATTAAAAGATTAAAAAAATAAGTGCTAGTGACACTGCATCTGAAGTATTGTGTGAATGGTTTAGTTTTTAGTTTTAGAGAAATAGCACAGAAACAGGCCCTTCGGCCAAATAAATAAGCGCCAACCAGCGATCCCCGCACACCAACACTTATCCTACACACAGTCAGAACAATTTGCATTTTTATCAAACCAATTAGCCTACAAAACTTTAGTTTCGTTTAGTTTAGAAATGCAGTGTGGAAACAGGCCCTTCGGCCCATCGAAGTGTTCGTGTTAATCCGCATATTAACACTTCCCTACACACACAAGGGACAATTTCTACAATTACACCAAGCCAATTAGCCTACAAACCTGTACATCTTTGGAGTGTGGAAGGAAACTAGAGCTTCCTGGAGAAACCCCACGCAGGTCACAGGGAGAACGTACAATCTCCATACAGACAGCACCCGTAGTCAGGATCGAACCCGGTTCTCTGGCGCTGTAAGGCAGAAACTCTACCACTGCGCCACCATGCCGTCAGAGTGCGTATTGGTGTCTGGTCTCCCAAAGTAAGGAAGGATATACTACCAATAGAGGGTTCACCAGGTTTACCAGTTTGATTCCTAGGATGTCAGATTTATCAAATGAGGAGCGATTAACCAGACTGGATGCACATTCGCTTGAGTTCTGATGAATGAAAGTGATCTAATTGAAATTCTTGGAGGTTAGGGGGGGGGGGGAATAGATGAAGTAGATGCAGAAGTTTTTTTCCCGTGCAGCTGAGTGGAATGAGGTGTCGCGGTCTAAAAATAAGGGTCATTCAGGAGTGAAGAAGGGTCTCGACACGAAACGTCATCCATTCCTTCTCTCCAGAGATGCTGCCTGCCTCGCTGAGTTAATCCAGCATTTTGTGTCTACCTTCGATTTAAACCAGCATCTGCAGTTCTTTCTTAAGGGGTTGGACAGGCTAGATGCAGGTAGATTGTTCCCGATGTTGGGGAAGTCCAGAACACGGGGTCACAGTTTAAGGATAAGGGGGATGTCTTTTAGGACCGAGATGAGAAAAACATTTTTGACACAGAGAGTGGTGAATCTGTGGAATTCTCTGCCACAGAAGGTTGTTGAGGCAAGTTCATTGGCTATATTTAAGAGGGAGTTAGATGTGGCCCTTGTGGCTAAAGGGACCAGGGGCTATGGAGAGAAGGCAGGTACAGGATACTGAGTTGGATGATCAGCCATGATCATATTGAATGGCGGTGCAGGCTCGAAGGGCCGAATGGCCTACTCCTGCACCTATTTTCTATGTTTCTATGTTTCTATGTTTCTAGGTTTCCTAGCCGTTCAGGAGAGATCTTCTTCTTCCATGTGCATTAGTGATAATTTTTCAAAACTCTTTAGATTCTGGAGTAGTTCCTGAGGATTGGAGGGTAGCTAATGTAACACCACTTTTTAAAAAGGGAGGGAGAGAGAAAACAGGGAATTACAGACCAGTTAGTCTAACGTCGGTAGTGGGGAAACTGCTAGAATCAGTTATTAAAGATGGGATAGCAGCACATTTGGAAAGTGGTGAAATCATTGGACAAAGTCAGCATGGATTTATGAAGGGTAAATCATGTCATTTTTCGAGGATGTAACTAGTAGAGTGGATAAGGGCGAACCAGTGGATGTGTTATATCTGGACTTTCAGAAGGCTTTCGACAAGGTCCCACATAAGAGATTAGTATACAAACTTAAAGCACACGGTATTGGGGGTTCAGTATTGATGTGGATAGAGAACTGGCTGGCAGACAGGAAGCAAAGAGTAGGAGTAAACGGGTCCTTTTCACAATGGCAGGCAGTGACTAGTGGGGTACCGCAAGGCTCAGTGCTGGGACCCCAGCTATGTATGATATATATTAATGATTTGGACGAGGGAATTGAATGCAACATCTCCAAGTTTGCGGATGACACGAAGCTGGGGGGCAGTGTTAGCTGTGTGGAGGATTCTAGGAGTCTGCAAGGTGACTTGGATAGGCTGGGTGAGTGGGCAAATGCATGGCAGATGCAGTATAATGTGGATAAATGTGAGGTTAACAGGAAAGTAGACATATCTGAATGGTGGCCGATTAGGAAAGGGGGAGATGCAACGAGACCTGGGTGTCATGGTACACCAGTCATTAAAAGTAGGCATGCAGGTGCAGCAGGCAGTGAAGAAGGCGAATGGTATGTTAGCATTCATAGCAAAAGGATTTGAGTATAGGAGCAGGGAGGTTCTACTGCAGTTGTACAGGGTCTTGGTGAGACCACACCTGGAGTATTGCGTACAGTTTTGGTCTCCTAATCTGAAGAAAGACATTCTTGCCATAGAGGGAGTACAGAGAAGGTTCACCAGACTGATTCCTGGGATGTCAGGACTTTCATATGAAGAAAGACTGGATAGACTCGGTTTGTACACGCTAGAATTTAGAAGGAAGATTGAGGGGGGATCTTATAGAAACTTACAAAATTCTTAAGGGGTTGGACAGGCTAGATGCAGGAAGATTGTTCCCGATGTTGTGGAAGTCCAGAACAAGGGGTCACAGTTTAAGGATAAAGGGGAAATCTTTTAGGACCGAGATGAGGAAAACTTTTTTCACACAGAGAGTGGTGAATCTGTGCAATTCTCTCCCGCAGAAGGTAGTTGAGGCCAGTTCATTGGCCATATTTGAGAGGGAGTTAGATGTGGCCCTTGTGGCTAAAGGGATCAGGGGGTATGGAGAGAAGGCAGGTACAGGATACTGAGTTGGATGATCAGTCATGATGATATTGAATGGCCGTGCAGGCTCGAAGGGCCGAATGGACTACTCCTGCACCTATTTTCTATGTTTCTATGTTTCCTAGCCATTCAGGAGAGACCTTCTTCTTTCGTGTCCATCTTCCATGTTTCCAATGTTGACATCGCTGCCATCGTCTGTCCTGAAAAGGACACAATCTTCTGGCGACAATGAGTGGGAGCCATCACTTGTTGCAACAGATGATGGTAGTAGCAGAATTAGCTTAGGATACTTCCAGTTTCCAGCCCCGTGACGTGGACGCTTCTGCTATGGGGCCGTTCAGGAGAGATAGGAGAAGGATTTCTTCACCTCAGGTGTGATAAAACCTTAGAATTCACTCCCCAACAGGGATCTGGAAGCACAGTTGCTGAGTATATCAAGAGAACGATTGACAGGGCTAATCCTGTTTCTGTGTCCCTCTGCACCTCCTCGAAGTGTAAGTGTGAAGTATATCGAACATTAGGTCTACGGTTGTGTTTTTGTTATTGATTAAAAAACTATTACCTCAAGGCATTCATGAAAAAGATAGCGGCTTCACCAGGAGCATTTTAGAGGATGGAATATGATTAGTTATAATTGCCTTGAGTGAAGCACATTTAACTGCCGTTGCAGTGAATACAAGACTATTGAAACATGTTCCCCCCAACCCTTTACATAATCCATATTACATAGGGCTCAGAAAGAACAAGGAGCGATGGCTGTTCATTACTCTTAAGAACCAAAGATTGATGAGGTACTTCATCCAGAATCTAAACGATCAACAAGGCTATTATCCACAACATGGTGCATAAAATGCTTCTGGTTAAATCGTACATCAGATACATAGTTGTTAAATCCTCATGGAATGTTGGCACAGGGATATCTCGGGAATATCAGTGATTGAAAATGTGCATTATTCTTTGAAAAAAGGTGCATATTCTACAAGAAGGTCCATAACAAAGCATGGCCATACGGAATATTTATCTTGGGCATGCCTTTTCCCAGCTTGTTTTCAGGATAAAGGATGTTTATTTAATTGAAACGTTGATGCTGTGGAGAATCAATGCTACTTAACGTACAGCTCAGCTGATGTAAATGCATCTCTGGGAGCTTGCTTTAATGCAGCTACAGTTACTGATATGGATAGCATGCTTGGGCAGCTTCCAAGGAAGCTTGAAGAGATGATACTGACGTATGCACTACAAAGTCAAAAGGTATAATCAGTTCTTGGGTGGATTTTACAGCAAGAATCAAGGGTTGTGCTCAAGAAAAGGCAGCAAACTAGGCTATGGCAATGATTTACTTTTTCTGACAAATAACTACATGCCTCAAATACCAACACTATATTTAATTGCACAAACAATTTGATTTACATTAACCGTACATGATAAGGCACTCAAAGGGAATTGCATTTATGAATGGCCTTGAATTTATGCAAAGAAATTATGCTTAACTTCAATAAGTCTCACCATTTTCACCAGAGGTAATTTAAATTTTGCAGCTAAGAATGCAAAAAATCAAATTATTGATGTCAGTAAATAGAGAGTGGTGTTGATGACTGCTAACTGTAAAACACAATCTGCATCAGTATCAGTAGGACCCGGTAGAAAGCAAACTCAATGCGAGCATTTATTTCAAGAGGACTTGTACATAAAAACAGGGATGTAAAGGGCCGGTCCCACCAGCATGCGATAGCATGAATCTAGCGCGACCAAATGTGGTCGCTTGAGGCATACGGTCTCGCGGGGCCAGTCCCACTTCGATCGGCGGAGGAGTATGGAGTTGTGCAGGGCTGGTTCCAACATCGCCGGGGCTTAAAAATCTTGCACTGTCCGAAAATCCCGCGCGACAACGGCCTGTCGGCCCGCAGCCGCAT
The DNA here is from genome assembly GCF_010909765.2 of Amblyraja radiata. Taxonomy (NCBI): domain Eukaryota; kingdom Metazoa; phylum Chordata; class Chondrichthyes; order Rajiformes; family Rajidae; genus Amblyraja; species Amblyraja radiata. The sequence continues at coordinate 4,176,462 of NC_045958.1, read as the reverse complement.
TGAGGCCGTACGCAACGTCTCGACAGGCGTACTCAGCGTCTTGACATCGTACGCCTAGCGCTTGGCGTTACGCGATGACATCACCGCCCGGAATGGCGTTACACGATGACATCAACGCCCGGAGTGGCATTGCGCGATGACATGACCGCCCGGCGTGCCGTTGCGTGATGACGTCACCGCCCGACGCCGTGCGACGTCCAAATTCAGTCGGCCCGCCTCCTACCCAGCTGATTGGCGACTCTCGTCAGCAGCGGCCACTGCAGTCCCTGTGTTTTATTATTTTTTGTCTCGTTTTTATGTAGTTTTTGTTATTTTTTTTGTTGGGGTGTGTGTGTGGGGGGGAGGGGCTGCGACGTGGAGCGGCCTCCAACAGGAACGACCTGGGGTTCCAGCTGCGGAGCTGCCGACTACTCACCTCACCGTCACGGAGCTGGCCGAGTCCATAGAAACATAGAAACATAGAAATTAGGTGCAGGAGTAGGCCATTCGGCCCTTCGAGCCTGCACCGCCATTCAATATGATCATGGCTGATCATCCAACTCAGTATCCCGTACCTGCCTTCTCTCCATACCCTCTGATCCCCTTAGCCACAAGGGCCACATCTAACTCCCTCTTAAATATAGCCAATGAACTGGCCTCGACTACCCTCTGTGGCAGGGAGTTCCAGAGATTCACCACTCTCTGTGTGAAAAAAGTTCTTCTCATCTCGGTTTTAAAGGATTTCCCCCTTATCCTTAAGCTGTGACCCCTTGTCCTGGACTTCCCCAACATCGGGAGCAATCTTCCTGCATCTAGCCTGTCCAACCCCTTAAGAATTTTGTAAGTTTCTATAAGATCCCCTCTCAATCTCCTAAATTCTAGAGAGTATAAACCAAGTCTATCCAGTCTTTCTTCATAAGACAGTCCTGACATCCCAGGAATCAGTCTGGTGAACCTTCTCTGCACTCCCTCTATGGCAATAATGTCCTTCCTCAGATTTGGAGACCAAAACTGTACGCAATACTCCAGGTGTGGTCTCACCAAGACCCTGTACAACTGCAGTAGAACCTCCCTGCTCCTATACTCAAATCCTTTTGCTATGAATGCTAACATACCATTCGCTTTCTTTACTGCCTGCTGCACCTGCATGCCCACTTTCAATGACTGGTGTACCATGACACCCAGGTCTCGCTGCATCTCCCCTTTTCCTAGTCGGCCACCATTTAGATAATAGTCTGCTTTCCTGTTTTTGCCACCAAAATGGATAACCTCACATTTATCCACATTATACTGCATCTGCCAAACATTTGCCCACTCACCCAGCCTATCCAAGTCACCTTGCAGTCTCCTAGCATCCTCCTCACAGCTAACACTGCCCCCCAGCTTCGTGTCATCCGCAAACTTGGAGATATTGCCTTAAATTCCCTCATCCAGATCATTAATATATATTGTAAATAGCTGGGGTCCCAGCACTGAGCCTTGCGGTACCCCACTAGTCACTGCCTGCCATTGTGAAAAGGACCCGTTTACTCCTACTCTTTGCTTCCTGTTTGCCAGCCAGTTCTCTATCCACATCAATACTGAACCCCCAATGCCGTGTGCTTTAAGTTTGTAAACTAATCTTTTATGTGGGACCTTGTCGAAAGCCTTCTGGAAGTCCAGATACACCACATCCACTGGTTCTCCCCTATCCACGCTACTAGTTACATCCTCGAAAAATTCTATAAGATTCGTCAGACATGATTTACCTTTTGTAAATCCATGCTGACTTTGTCCAATGATTTCACCACTTTCCAAATGTGCTGCTATCCCATCTTTAATAACTGACTCTAGCAGTTTCCCCACTACCAGTCCGGAGCGGGTGGAGCTGTGGTGGACGCTGCTGCCACCCGACCTCCGGAGTTTCGGAGGCTGCAACTGCGGGTCTGGCGGACGGTGGCACCGGGAGCCCGCGGGTCCCTGCTGGGAGACCGCTTTTCGGGTCTTCCGCAACGGCGACTTCTCCCGCCCGAGTTGCGGGGTTGAAGAGCACCTGAGCGGGGTCTTACACCATCGCCCCGCGCGGCTTGGAATGGCTGCGGGACTCTGCGAGCGCACGCCGGGGGTCTAACACCAAGACCCGGTGCGCGACCTTGCATCATCCGGCGTGGCTTTAATGGCCGCGGGACAATCGCCATCGCCAGCCGGGGGCTTTGAATTTGACTCTGACTCTGACATGGGGGGGGAGAGTGCAGTGGAGAGATAAGTTTTTTTTTGCCTTCCATCACAGCGATGTGATGGATGTTTGTGTAAACTGTGTTGTGTCTCGGGTCTTTTTGTTTTGTAATGTATGGCTGCAGAAACGACATTTCGTTTGGACCTCAAGGGGTCCAAATGACAATAAATTGTATTGTATTGTATTGTATTGTATTGACGTAAATTACGTCACGCGCGAACTTTGCGCAAACTTTGTGCGTACTTACCGCGTACTTAGCACGAACTTAGCGCGAACTCTGCTTCCGTTTGGTCGCGCTAGACGCATGCAATCGCATGCTGGTGGGACTGGCCCTTTATGCTGAGGCTCTATAAGGCGCTGGTCAGACCGCATTTGGAATATTGTGAGCAATTTTGGGCATCATATCTGAGGAAGGATGTGCTGGCTCTGGAGAGGGTCCAGAGGAGGTTTACAAGAATGATCCGAGGAATTAGTGGGTTAACTTATGATGAGCGTTTGTCGGCGCCGGGCATGTACTCGCTGGAGTTCAGAAGAATAAGGGGGGACCTCATTGAAACATACAGAGTAGTGAAAGGCTTGGATAAAGTGGATGTGGAGAGGATGTTTCCACAAGTGGGAGAGTCTAAGACTAGAGGCCTTAGAATTAAAGGACGTTCTTTTTGGAGGGAGATGAAGGGAAATTTATTTACAGAGGGTGGTGAATTTGTGGAATTCTTTGCCACAGGAGGCTGTGGAAGCCAAGTCAGATATTGTTAAGTTAGAGATAGATAGATTCTTGATTAGTATAGGTGTCAGAGGTTATGGGGAATAGGGTTAGGAGGGAGAGATAGATCAGCCATGATTGAATGGTGTAGTAGACATGATGGGCTGAATGGCCTAATTCATTAGGACCTCATGACTTATGACTCAATAAAGCAATCACACAAAATTAAACTTATATGGCTAGCTAAATTAACATTCATAACAGGTGAAGCTATCACTTAAAAATGATCAACCTCTTTTTAATATCACGAATTAGATGAAAAGTATTTGAGCAAGTTAGAGCTGAGCACTCGTATTCTGTTCAGGTAGTTTTATTATGATGCTAAATATATTATACTCTCCCTATAGACTTACATTCTTTATAAATAATAAGTAAATGTTGATGAAAGAATTATCTCAGCTAAAGAATATTCTCTCATCCAATAATTACCAAGATATCTTATGATTAGCAAAATCACCAAAGATTTGCAGAGAACATGTGTGAAATCCTTCCAAACGAATCTTACAATCTGAGGTCGTTAAAGCAAATACTATTATAATATATGCTCCCTCCCTTCCCCTCCTCCCTTTCTCCCCTTCTCTTCACCTCCCCCTCCTTCCTCTCCTCTCCTCTCCTCTCCCCTCCCCTCCCCTCCCCTCCCTCTCCTCTCCTCTCCTCTCCTCTCCTCTCCTCTCCTCTCCTCTCCTCTCCTCTCCTCTCCTCTCCTCTCCTCTCCCTCCTCTCCTCTCCTCCTGTCCTCCTGTCCTCCTGTCCTCCTCTCCTCTCCTCCTCTCCTCTCCTCCTCCTCTCCTCCTCTCCTCTCCTCCTCTCCTACTCTCCTCTCCTCTCCTCTCCTCTCCTCTCCTCTCCTCACCTCTCCCTCCTCTCCTACTCCGCGTCCTCCCCCTCCTCGTCCTGCTCCTCCTCCTCTCCTCTCCCTCTCGCCTCGTCGTCTCCGAACTCTCCTCTTCCTCTCCTCTCCCTCCTCCTCTCCTCGGTCTCTCTCTCCTCTCCTCTCCTCTCCTCAGTCCTCGTCCCTCGGTCCTCTCCTCTCCTCCTCTCATCCTCGCTCCTCTCCCTCTTCCTCTCCCCTCCTCTCCCCTCCTCTCCCCCCTCTCCCCCCCCCTCTCCCCCCCTCCCCCCCTCTCCCCCCCTCTCCCCCCCTCTCCCCCCCCCTCTCCCCCTTTGCTGGTGTCTTATTCACTAAAGTATGAAAGTACATTGATGAATTATTGGGAACTATACTGGTGATCATGCAACCCCATTTACCAATGTGGTTGAAACTTGAAACTGCCAAGAAAATCATTCATTTCAGGGGTAATTAGTGATGGGCAATGAATACCCCACTTTTCAGTGATTCTCTCCCGAGCCTGTAAACAAATAAATAAATGATTCTCTGTCTATTCACTGGAATTTAGAAGGATGTGAGGGAATCTTATATAAACATCTATACTATTATTAAAACAATCATCTTGACCATTTCCGGTCTGCGTTGTAATTAAATTTGCGCAATAACGCTACCCTACATCGCTAGGAGTTTTTTGCCACCTTACTCACTGTTCTCCTCTGCTCCAACTGCACCAAGAGATGGAGGGTGTGTGTGTGTGTGTGATTGAGACTGTGTGTGCATGTGTGTGTGTGTGAGAAATGAAGTGTGTGTGTGTGGGTGAGCGATGGAGGGTGTTTGTGTGTGTCTGAGAGAAATGGAGGGTGTGTGTGTGAGATAGAGGGTCTGTGTGTGTGTGTGAGAGAGTGACAGAGATGGTGGAGGGTGTGTGTGTATGGTGTGTGTATGTGTGCATGAGCGATAGAGGGTGTGTGTGTGTGAGTGAGATGGAGGGTGTGAGTGTGTGTGTGTGTGAGAGTGTGTGTGTGAGTGATAGATGGTGTGTGTGTGTGTGAGTGATAGATGGTGTGTGTGTGTGTGATATGGACATTGTGTGTGTGTGAGATATGGAGGGTGTGTGTGTGTGAGTGAGATGGAGGGTGCCAGCCCTCCCATGTGAGAATGGGACCCAACGGGTCCCACTTAGTCTAGTATACAGTAAAATACTTAAAGGATTGGACAGGCTAGATGCTGGAAAAATGTCCCCGATGTTGGGGGAGTCCAGAACCAGGAGCACAGTTTAAGAATAAGGGGTCGGCCATTTAGGACTGAGATGAGGAAAAACGTTTTCACCCAGAGAGTTGTGAGTCTGTGGAATTCTCTGCCACAGAAGCCAGTGGAGTCCACTTAACTGGATGTTTTCAAGAGAGAGTTAGATTTAGCTCTTAAGGCTAAAGGAATCTAGGGCTATGGGGAAAAAGCAGGAATGAGGTACTGCTTTTGGACGATCAGCCATGATCATGTTGAATGGCGGTGCTGGCTTGAAGGGCCGAATGGCCTACTCCTGCACCTATTTTTTAATGTTAAAATGAAATTAAAAATTCAAATCTCAGCTGAATATTTTGTATTAACGTCAAAACACTGATTTTTATTAGCTTTCTGTAATTTCATGCATTAGATTAGAAATCGTATTGCTCATTTTGAAGTTTATTTTCAAGGACTCACATTTGTCCCATACATCAATAATTTGTTTGAAAACTTTTACTTTGTCCCATAGTTGGTACAGAACCTAAACCGGTGCACCTTGCATTTAGGAATCACCAACATAAATCACAACTTAATCTATTTATTTTATGGCATACCTATAAAGATAAATGGAGACCTATTCACTCCGAAACTAAAAAAGGTTATAGTTTCTTATTAGCTATTAACATGCAGAAAAAAATGCACTAAATTTTCATGTTAGCATGGATACAAAATAGAGTCTTAGAGTCCTAGAGTCATAGAGCATGAAAACAGCCTTTGGCTCAATTAGTCCACACTGAAGATTGTTAAGGGCTTGGACACGCTAGAGGCAGGAAACATGTTCCCGATGTTGGGGGAGTCCAGAACCAGGGGCCACAGTTTAAGAATAAGGAGTAAGCCATTTAGAACAGAGACGAGGAAACACTTTTTCTCACAGAGAGTGGTGAGTCTGTGGAATTCTCTGCCTCAGAGGGCGGTGGAGGCAGGTTCTCTGGATGCTTTCAAGAGAGATCTAGGTAGAGCTCTTAAAAATAGCGGAGTCAGGGGATTATGGGGAGAAGGCAGGAACGGGGTACTGATTGGGGATGATCAGCCATGATCACATTGAATGGCGGTGCCGGCTCGAAGGGCCATATGGCCTACTCCTGCACCTATTGTCTATTGTCTATTGTCTATTGTCTATTGTCTATTGAACTACATGCCCCATCTGCAGTATTCCCACCAACCTGCCTATCCATGTACGTCCAAATGTCTTTTAAACGTTGAGATAGTACCAGCCACGCTACCTCCTCCAGCAGCTCGTTCCTTACCCCTACCACCCTTTGTGTAAAAATTCCCCTACTCTGGGTAAAAGACTTTGTGTATTTACACTGTCGATTCCTCTCATGATCTTGTACACCTCTTTGAGATTACCCCTCAACCTCCCTCAACCTCCTGCGCTCCAAGGAATAAATTCCTAGCCTGCTCATCCTTTCCCTATAGCTTAGGCCCGTGAGTCTTGGCAACATCCTTTCAAATTTTATCTGCACCCTTTCCAGCTTTCACAACAACTTTCTTATTACAGGGTGATGAAAACTAAACAAAATATTCTAAGTGCGGCCTCACCAAAGTATTGTACAACACTGCTCTACAACACTCCCCAGAGCACTGAAATTCACTGTAAGTCCTGCCCTGGTTTGACTTCCCAGAATGTAACACCTTGCACTTCTCTGTATTAAACTCTGTTGACCATTCCTCAGCCTGCCTGCCCAATTTTGACAACCATCTTCCCCCATCTACAATACCACTCACTTTAGTGTCTTCTGCAAACTTACTAACCATGCCTTGTATGTTCTCATCCATATCATTGATACAGATGACAAACAGCAATGGGCCCAGCACTGGACCCTGAGGCACACCATTAGTCACAGGCCTCCAGTCTGAAAAACAACCTTCCACCACCACCCTCTGCTTCCTTCCATGAAGCCAATTTTCTATCCAGTCAGCTATCTCGCCTTGAACCCATACAATCTAACCCTCCAGAGTAGTCTACTATGTGGAACCTTGTCAAATAGAAACATAGAAACATAGAAATTATGTGCAGGAGTAGGCCATTCAGCCCTTCGAGCCTGCACCGCCATTCAATATGATCATGGCTGATCATCCAACTCAGTATCCCGTACCTGCCTTCTCTCCATACCCTCTGATCCCCTTAGCCACAAGGGCCACATCTAACTCCCTCTTAAATATAGCCAATGAACTGGCCTCGACTACCCTCTGTGGCAGGGAGTTCCAGAGATTCACCACTCCCTGTGTGAAAAAAGTTCTTCTCATCTCGGTTTGCAGAATGCTTTGCTGAAATCCGTATACAATGTCCACAGCTCTCCCCTCATCAACCTTTAATTTACATCTTCAAAAACCTCAATAAGATTTATGAGACATGATCTCCCATGTACAGAAACATACTGACTATCTCTAATCAGCCCCTGTCCATCTAATTGCATATATATTGTATCCATCAGAATACTATCTAGCTACTTTCCAACCACAGATGTTATACAAAATAGGTTGTGTCAAGTTCATCCTGCACTTGGGAGTTTGTGGGTGAGGAAACTATGTCCTGAGTCACAGTCAAAGAGCTAGAGTCAAAGACGAGTGAATGTGTTATTAGTTGCACTTTGTTGTAACTGGTTTTATTCTACTTTTGGCCTTTTATGTTAGAGTCAGAGCACAAATGTAATGGAAACAAACAAATGAATGAATGAATGAATGAATGAATGAATGAATGAATGAATGAATGAATGAATGAATGAATGAATGAATGAATGAATGAATGATTGAATGAATGATTGAATGAATGAATGAATTTTTTTTTTTTTGTTTTTTTTTTTTTTTTGGAAAAAGACTGATAAAAAGATTTTTAAAGAAAGAAAAGAATGAATGAATATTTATTGGCTAAGTATTCACATACAAGGAATTTGCCTTGGTGCTCTGCCTTCAAGTGACAACAACATACAATGACAGTTAGGAATGACACATAAAACATTAAACATTAATAATAAAACATTATTGATTAAACATGTGAATTAAATGAAATACCAGATCAAAAGGAGGCTACAGATTTTTGGGAATTGAGTAGAGCTACTACTTGTGGAAAAAAAGCTGTTTTTATGTCTGGCTGTGGCAGCTTTGACAGTCCGGACTCGCCTTCCAGAGGGAAGTGATTCAAAGAGTTTGTGGCCAGGGTGAGAGGGGTCAGAGATGATCTTGCCCGCTCGCTTCCTGGCCCTTGCAGTGTACAGTTCATCAATGGAGGGAAGGTTGCAGCCAATAACCTTCTCAGCTGATCGGACAATTCGCTGCAGCCTCCAGGTGTCGTGCTTGGTGGCTGAGCCAAACCAGACCATGATGGAGAAGGTGAGAACAGACTCTACGATGGCCGTGTAGAATTGGACCATCATTGCCTGTGACAGATTGTGCTTCCTCAGCTGCCGCAGGAAGTACATCCTCTGTTGTGCCTTTTTGACTGTGGTGCCGAGGGTAGCCCCCCACTTAAGGTGGAGGAGCCATCTTGGTGAACGGCTGCTAGCCAGCAGCCGTCCGTCTTAAATTCGTTTTTTTTTTAGTTTTTAGTGAGTCCTGTTTTTTTGTTTGTAGGGGATATGGTCTTTTAATGTGGGGGGGTAGGTGTTACTTTATTTATAGGTCCCTACCTGGTCGGTGTGCAGCCTTTTTTCCGGGCTGCCCGTCGACCCGTCCTCGTGGCCTACCAGCGGGCTTGGAGCGCCGTTTCTTGGCGGGAACCACCCAGCACCTCGGCCTGGGTGGCGGCACTGCATTGGAGCGCTGGAGCGGGCGATGCCTTGCCTGGGTCGCCGCGCTGGAGCTCTGGCGAGCTGGACCGCCGTGAGCAACATCTCCGGGCTGCGGGTTTGCGGAGCGGAGAGGCGGCGTGCGAAGAGACGGCGTGCGTAGAGGCGGCAAGGCGGCAGTGAGGAGAGCGGGCGCCGACTTTTTCATCTGGAGCCTAGGAGCGCCAAACCGACGCGGCCTTGTCGGCTTCGGCAGCCGCGGGCTCCAACCAAGAAGCGGCCGTTCCAAGTGGCCCAGCCGCCGAAAGGACTCTCCCGACACCGGGGCAAGACCACCCGGTGAGAACGGCCAGGGACATCGGGCCTCCGTAGAGGCAACTGCGTTGGCCTCAATAGGCCTGACTTTGGGGTGAACATGGGGTGGGGACTGGACATTGTGCCTTCCTCCACAGTGCTATCCACTGTGGGGGGATGATTTTTTTTTGTCTAATTGTAGTCCTGTAGGTCTGTGTCCAAGATGGCTGCCGTGAAGAGAGAGTGGACGCTGGCACGATTTGGTTGCCGCTGCTCTCTCTTCACACTGTGTTTTTGATTTTCTGTTTTTGGATTGAATTCTGTTTTTAATTTGTGTCACTGTGATGTCTTTAATTACTTGTTTTACTCCGATTATATGTTTTTATTCCGATTACTATGTAAGGTGTCCTTGAGATGTATGAAAGGCGCCCACTAAATAAAATTTATTATTATTATTATTATTAAGGTCCTTGGAGATGATGGTTCCCAGGGACTTAAATGACTCCACAGATGTGACTGTGGTGTTCTTGATGGTGAGTGGGGTGGGAGGAGGGGGAGCTCTCGTAAAGTCTACAATCAATTCCACTGTCTTAAGAGCATTGAGCTCCAGGTTGTTGCGTTGGCACCAGGATGCCAGCTGTGTCACTTCCTGTCTGTAGGCAGATTCTTCCCCATCCTGGATCAGTCCAATCAGGGTTGTGTCGTCCGCAAACTTGAGAAGCTTGACAGAGGAGTCAGTGGAGATGCAGTCATTGGTGTAGAGAGAGTAGAGGAGAGGGGAGAGTATGCAGCCTTGCGGTGCTCCTATGCTGAAGGTTTGCGGGTCCGAGATGTGCTTTCCCAGCCTCACATGCTGCTTCCTGTCTGTCAGAAAGCTGGTGATCCACCGACTGAGGTGTTCAGGCACAGTCAACTCGGAAAGTTTGGAGTGTGGTAGCTCTGGCACAATGGTGTTGAATGCAGAGCTAAAATCAACAAACAAAATCCTCGCATTGGTCCCCTGGTGGTCTAGGTGCTGGAAGATGAAGTGCAGGCCCAGGTTGACTGCATCATCCACAGATTTATTGGCCCGATATGAAAACTCAGAGGGTCCAGCAGGGGGTTTGTGATATTTTTCAGCTTGGCCAGCACGAACCTTTCAAGGGTCTTCATGACTATAGAGGTCAGTGCGACAGGCCTGTAGTCATATAGACCAGTAATTCTTGTATTTTTGTGTACATGGACAATAGTGGAGACTTTGAAGCAGGCAGGGACAGTGCAGGTTTGCAGGGACTGGTTGAAAATGTCTGTGTAGACCGGTTCCAGTTGTTCAGCACATAGCTTGAGAGTAGAGGGGGAAACATTGTCAGGTCCTGGAGATTTCCGGCTTTTCTGTTTTCTGAAAAGCCTCTCCACCTCCTCTATATTTATTGTTGATGATGGAGAAGTGATGTTGTGCAGCACGGAGGGGATGGGTAATTGGGTGTGAAGTGGTGATTGGAGAGGGGTGGGTGGGAAAAGGTCTAGTCTTTTCAGATGGAAGTTTTACCCAGGGATCTCCTGCCCTTGTGTGCTTCTTAGATCGCATGTCCCACTTAAATGTACTGAGAAACCATCACTATCAATTCTATGGTAAGATCACACCAAATTAGGCTAACACCCTCATTGAGGCCGACACGCTCAATTCTTAGTTATAGAGTCATAGTCATTCAGTATGGAAACGGATTCTTCAGCCTAACATGCACAATACAGACCAACATATCCTATCTATACTAGTCCCACCTGCCTGTGTTTGGCCCATATCACCCTAAACCTGTCCTATCCATGTACCTGTCTAATTTCTTCTTAAACATTGTGATAGTCCCTGCCTCAACTACCTCCTTTGGCAACTCGTTCCATACACCCACTACCCTTAACAGTGAATTGGGTACCATTGGTTTAAACAAGTATCATGCTTAGTTTCCAAACATTAACAAAATACTAAACATGTGAGACCCTGAAAAGCTGCAATGCATCTTCTATCAACACTGATGCTACTGTTAGAGTCTAATTGCTAAATTATTGTTAGCATGGTCAGTAGGGCGATGAATCACGTTTCGTGTCAACCTTTACAACATATTGCCTTCTCCAGCAGCTTTTCAATCTGAGTGTGTCTGGAGCCTTGTGATATACCTTAGCTCTTGGATAATTTCTCCATCATTTATCAAATCCCAGGTGGCCATCTTTATTAATGTTAAGCGTTTATAAGGAATTGTGTCTCTCCACAGAGCTGCTTGATGAAAGCATCTGTCATTTCTGTAAGGTGATTCAACACATTCTTCGCCTCTCCCAGAATATCAATGAGGAAATGTTGCAAGCTTGCCTATCTCTTCGCACAACGCTCTGGCAGAAAAAAAAAAATCTCTCTCCCTCCAAAAGCTGCATTACTCTTTTTACGATGGCATTGATGCTTCCCAGCAGACCAGTAAATCTGAAAAGATCCATAAATTGTTTTCTGTGATATGTGATTTGTAGGCTGAAGCTGTAATAGGTACATAGATAGCAGATTTAGAAACACGCTTGTATATAATCGGCTTGGAGCAAAATGCAATTCAGGTATAATTCTAATCATTTTAATGCAGGATTTAAAGGGCGTCCCTCTGACTTTTTCATAGGCAACTATAAAGTGTAGAAATAATTTAGAACTCAGCCTTCGCCAGGACATGAGCTGATTATCCATATTCTGATCTAGCACCTACTGAATAATTATCATAGGTGATTTTTTTAGTTGAATTGAAGTCCCATTTGTCATCCCAGACTAATGCAAAGAATGCACAACTCCGTTGAGGAAGAGGAGGGAATTTTAGTTTTGTTTTGGACTCATGAAGGTAGATTAAATGTCAATTATTTCTTTGCTGTGTGAAAATGATTATTGCATTTCTCTCCAAAATTGTCACTTAATTAATTACATGTTAGATGTGTTGCATCCAGGTAAGATGGACACAAAATGCTGGAGTAACTCAGTGGGACAGACAGCATCTCTGGAGAGAAGGAAAAGGTGATGTTTCAGCTCAAGACCCTTCTTCAGACTTACATATACTTATATACAAGGTAAGACTAGGCATGCCACCACAAATTGTCTTAAGCTCATTTTCTTTGCTATGGGGTTCTGGGCATCATGCTGGTGCTCAGAATTAGCCTAGTAACTAGCAGTACTTAGTGTAACAAAAGTAAAACAGAAAATGTTGGAAATTCTCAGCAGGTCAGGCAGTGTCTGTAGCGGCAAAGGTCTCAACAGGAAATTTCATTCAAAATAAGGAACTGCAGATACTGGTTTGCAAAAAAAAAGACACAATATGCTGGAGTTGTTCAACAGGCCGGGCAGTATCTCTAGTGAACATGGATCAAATGACATTTCAGGTCAGGACCTTTCTTCAGACTGATCGTGGGAGGGGGAGAGATGAAAACTGGAAGGGAGGAGAGAAAGGAGGAGCAGGACATGTCCTGGCAAGTAATTGGTGGATACAGGTGAGGGGGTGGTGTTGCTAGGCAGATGGTTGGACAAAGATGAAAAGAAAGAAGGGGTGAAACAGATGAAATTGAGAGTTGCGAATTGTGAGGAAGGGATGTAGGTGGAAGGCGAGGGGGGCGGAGAGACATAGATGCCAATCAGTGTGGGCTACAGGGTAGAGAGGAGGGGGGGAGAAGAAGGAGGTTTGGCAGTTACTAACATTGAAGAATTTAATGTTCACACCATTGGATGGTAAACTACCCAAGTGGGATATGAGGTGCTGTTAACTCCTCTTTACATGTGGCCTGACTCTGGCACAATGGAGGAGGCCCAGGACAGAAAGGCTGGTATGGGAATGGTAAATGGTTAGCAACTGAGAGACTCAGTGTTCAAAAGGGAACTGCAGATGCTGGAATATCGAAGGTACACAAACTTGCTGGAGGAACTCAGCGGGTGCAGCAGCATCTATGGAGCGAAGGAAATAGGCGACGTTTCGGGCCGAAACCCTTCTTCAGACTGATGGGGGGTGGGGAAAGAAAGAAGGAAAAAGGGAGGAGGAGGAGCCCGAGGGCGGGCGGATGGGAGGGTGGGAGGAGACAGCTAGAGGGTGAAGGAAGGGGAGGGGACAGCACAGACTACCCGTGGTAGTCTGGCGCGTCGATCTCTACAAAGCTGAGGCCACGCGCCAACTCTCGGACACCTCCTCCTACTTACCCTGGACCATGACCCCACTGACGAGCACCAGGCCACCATTTCTAGCACCATCACCGACTTCATCAATTCCCACGCCCTACCTGACCAAGCCTCCAAACTCATCGTTCCCCAGCCCCGCACGGCCCGTTTTTACCTTCTCCCCAAAATCCACAAACCCGGCTCTCCCGGCAGACCCATTGTCTCTGCGTGTTCGTGCCCCACCGAACTCATCTCCACATACCTTGACTCCATCCTATCCCCCTTGGTCAAATCCCTCCCCACCTTTGTTCTAGACACCTCAGACACTCTCCGCCGCCTCCACGCATTCCACTCTCTGGGCCCTCACCCCCTCATCTTCACCATGGATGTCCAGTCACTCTACACCTCCATCCCCCACCAGGATGGCCTCAAAGCCCTCAGGTTCTTCCTCGACCAGAGGAGCAACCTATACCCAGCCACTGACACTCTCCTCCGCTTAGCGGAGTTGGTCCTCACCCTCAATAACTTTACATTTGACTCCTCCCATTTCCTCCAAACACAAGGCGTAGCTATTGGGCACACGCATGGGCCCCAGCTACGCCTGCCTCTTTGTCGGGTACGTCGAACAATCCTTGTTCAATACGTACCAGGGCCCCATCCCCGACCTCTACCTCCGCTACATTGACGACTGCTTTGGTGCCACCTCCTGCACCCACACACAACTGACTGACTTCATCCACTTCACCACCAACTTCCATCCGGCACTCCAATACACCTGGACGATTTCCGACACTTCCCTACCATTCCTTGACCTCACCATCTCCATCGCAGGGGACAGACTCCTGACCGACATACATTATAAACCCACTGACTCACATGGCTATCTGGACTACACGTCTTCCCACCCTGCCCCCTGTAAAGACTCCATCCCCTACTCCCAATTCCTCCGCCTACGCCGCATCTGTTCCCAGGATGAGACATTTCATACCAGGGCATCGGAAATGTCCTCGTTCTTCAGGGAACGGGGATTCCCCTCCGCCACCATAGATGAGGCTCACACCAGGGTCTCATCCATACCCCGCAACACTGCTCTCTCTCCCCATCCCCGCACACGCAACAAGGGCAGAGTCCCTCTGGTCCTCACCTTTCACCCCACCAGCCGGCAAATACAACACATAATCCTCCGCCATTTCCGCCACCTCCAACGTGACCCCACCACTCGCCACATCTTCCCATCTCCCCCCATGTCTGCCTTCCGCAAAGACCGCTCCCTCCGCAACTCCCTCGTCAATTCTTCCCTTCCCTCCCGCACCACCCCCTCCCCGGGCACTTTCCGTTGCAACCGCAAGAAATGCAACACCTGTCCCTTCACCTCCCCCCTCGACTCCATTCAAGGTCCCAAGCAGTCGTTCCAGGTGCGACAAAGGTTCACCTGTATCTCCTCCAACCTCATCTACTGCATCCGCTGCTCTAGATGTCAGCTTATTTACATCGGTGAGACCAAGCGTAGGTTGGGCGACCGTTTCGCCGAACACCTCCGCTCAGTCCGCCTTAACCTACTTGACCTCCCGGTGGCTCAGCACTTCAACTCCCCCTCCCATTCCCAATCCGACCTCTCTGTCCTGGGTCTCCTCCATTGCCAGAGTGAGCAACAGCGGAAATTGGAGGAACAGCACCTCATATTCCGTCTGGGGTCCTTGCGCCCTTATGGCATCAACATTGAGTTCCCCCAATTTGGCTAGCCTGTGCTGTCCCCTCCCCTTCCTTCACCCTCTAGCTGTCTCCTCCCACCCTCCCATCCGCCCGCCCTCGGGCTCCTCCTCCTCCCTTTTTCCTTCTTTCTTTCCCACCCCCCATCAGTCTGAAGAAGGGTTTCGGCCCGAAACGTCGCCTATTTCCTTCGCTCCATAGATGCTGCTGCACCCGCTGAGTTCCTCCAGCAAGTTTGTGTACCAACTGAGAGACTCAATTGGCCTTAGTGTACGGCAAAACGGTCGCTAGCTTTGTTTTTGTCTACACAAGGTGCGTTGAACATGCTAAATATTTATTTCATTTCTGTTTTCATTGACATTTCCATCATCTGCAGTTTCAGGACTATCGACCCAGAGTCCGTATCTATTAGTGAGAAGAAGGTATTCCTTTAAAAAAAAAAAAAAATTATTATTATTTTATTAGAAGCAATTGTACAAGAATAAAACATTCGGCATGTAAAATTATACAATTATTGTACAGCTTCAGTTTTGACCTTTTAACCTGAAAATGAAAGAGAGCCCAAGAGAAGGAAAAGTTGAAAAGTGAAAAGATAGGACCCCTAGACTGCCAAAGTAGTCTGGCTAAAGAGTGAATAAAGGTATAAGAGAGGAAAAAGAAAAAAAACCACAAAAAAACAACAACAAAAAAACAAAAAACAAAAAGGTGGAGATATACCTGCCCCCCCTCCCCACCCCCCCACCCTCCCCACACACACACACACTCACACCTCACCCAACCTATAGTTGGATTTTGTGTTGCACCATAATATCCTTGTAAGAGGATATGTCTAGAAGAAGGTGTTCCAAACCTTCTGCCTCTGTTTATTGTCATAGCAGTTTTTAGATGTCAGCAGTTTTTAGATGTCAGTCTGAAGAAGGGTCTCGACACGAAACGCCACCCATTCCTTCTCTCCAGAGATGCTGCCTGGCCCGCTGAGTTATTCCAGCTTGTTGTGTCCATCAAGGGAATGCAGTCTGAATAACATCACTGGCATCTGCATTGCCAAGCAGAGTTTGAAGAGTTTCATGGAGTGGGCGCCTCTGCACACAGTGACTCACTTGAACCCACATATAGTTGGTCTAAGATACTGCTCGAGATGTTTTTGCCACTATTGGAAAAATGCTGACTGCTCCTCCCTTCTCCATTGACTGGGGGACTAAATAGTGTTTTGTGTGGCCAGAACACATTCTGCAATCACTCGTCTGTGGGTCAGGCAATCATGCCGCAAACAAACTGGGTGGAGCAGAAGTTGAGTTGCTGCCTTACAGCGCCAGAGACTCAGGTTCGATCTTGACTACGGGTGTTGTATGTACAGAGTGTGAATGTTCCCTCTGTGACCACATGGGTTTTCCCCGGGTGCTCCGGTTTCTTCCCACACTCCAAAGATGTAAATGGTCCCTAGAGTGTAGGATAGTGTACATTGGTCTACATTTTTTAAGGTAAAGTGAGATCGACAATAAATGGTACATGATTTTGGGGTTGTGCCTTCCTGCTAACATTGTCTGTTTGGAATCTCCAGGGGTTGTTCTATTGAAGGTACACAAAAATGCTGGCGAAACTCAGCGGGTGCAGCAGCATCTATGGAGCGAAGGAAATAGGTAACGTTTCCGTTGCAACCGCAAGAAATGCAACACCTGTCCCTTTACCTCCCCCCTCGACTCCATTCAAGGACCCAAGCAGTCGTTCCAGGTGCAACAGAGGTTCACTTGTATCTCGTACAACCTCATCTACTGCATCCGCTGCTCTAGATGTCAGCTGATCTACATCGGTGAGACTAAGCGGAGGTTGGGCAATCGTTTCGCCGAACACCTCCGCTCGGTCCGCAAGAACCTACCTGACCTCCCGGTGGCTCAGCACTTCAACTCCCCCTCCCATTCCCAATCCGACCTCTCTGTCCTGGGTCTCCTCCATTGTCAGAGTGAGCAACACAGGTAATTGGAGGAACAGCACCTCGTATTCCGCTTGGGGAGCCTGCATCCTGCGGGCATGAACATTGAATTCTCCCAATTTTGTTAGCCCTTGCTGTCTCCTCCCCTTCCTTAGCCCTCGAGCTGTCTCCTCCCATCCCCCAGCACTCGGGCTCCTCCTCCTCCTTTTTCCTTCCTTCTCCCCACCAGCCCCTACCAGTCTGAAGAAGGGTTTCGGCCCGAAACGTTACCTATTTCCTTCGCTCCATAGATGCTGTTGCACCCGTTGAGTTTCTCCAGCATTTTTGTCTACCTTCGATTTTCCAGCATCTGCAGTTCCTTCTTGAACACTTGTTCTATTAAACTCAGTCCAAAATTCAACAAGATTGCTCAGTGGGAAAGATTAGGTGAGGAGAAGGTCGACATCCCACTAGGCAGCTCAACCTCCTACATGTGAGAACTGAGCCAGACATGACAGAATATATTATACATTAAGAGAGCTGACAGAACTCTGAACCTACAAACATGGGTAAGGTCTAATGGAATTCCACATTTTGAGAGCTAAAGTAGCTTCCTGTGTATGGTTTCTTACCACAGTTAAATTAATATTAGTTAATATGCATTCTATTACAATACAACAATGTTGCTTTTATTTGAAGTTAAATAAAAGCAGAGAAGTTGTGGTTGAGACTTCAACATGTTATATTTTTATGGACAAAATTCAATTGTGCTGTCATCTACTCCTACACTAGACTCTACCTCATTCCTATTATTCCTTTGTAGCATTTTAGTTTTTTTATTGTACTATTTCAGACTGCACTCCAATCTTTGCACTATTCTGGTTTTTTGTACTTATTGTTGTATTTATTGGTGTATCTATATTACCATGTTATACTCTGACCTTCAGGGGAACAAGACGTTTCATTGCACTCTTTGTTGTCGAGAACTTCAATGTCGAGAAAGTGAATTTCTGAAGTTGAAGTTATGGCTCTCTCAACCCCAGAGAAAGTGAGAGAGGAAGTTGAGTTGTAACGCAACACCAGGAAGCTTGGAAGAATGAGGGGGGGACCTCATTGAAACATACAGAATAGTGAAAGGCTTGGATAGAGTGGATGTGGAGAGGGTGTTTCCACTAGTGGGAGAGCCTAGGACTAGAGGTCATAGCCTCAGAATTGAAGGACGTATTTTAGGAAGGAGATGAGGAGAAATGAGAGAGGGTGGTGAATCTGTGGAATTATTTGCCACAGAAGGCTGTCGAGGACAAGTCAGTGGATATTTTCAAGGCAGAGATAGAAAGATTTTTGATTAGTACAAGTGTCAGAGTTTATGGGGAGAAGGCAGGAGAATGGAGTTAGGAAGGAGAGGTAGATCAGCCATGATTGAATGGCGGTGGACTTGATGGGCCGAATGGCCTAATTCTACTCCTATTCCTTATGACCTTATAACTTTATTACACACTGTGGCTTCAATTGCAGGTCAGAGGCTAGGAATCCTTTGGCAAGTAACTCATCTCCAAACTCCCCAAAGCCTTTCCACCATCTACAAGGCTCAAGTCAGAAATGCGATGGAATACGTTCCACTTTTCACACAAAGGGTGATGGGTGTATGGAATGAGCTGTTGGAGGAGGTAGTTGAGGCAGGTAGTATCACAACATTTAAGAAACGTTTAGACAGGTGCATGGATAGGACAGGTTTAGAAGGATATTGGCCAAAACGGAGGTCGTTGAGACTGGGGTAGATGGGACCTGTTGGTCGGTGTGGGTAGTTGGGCCAAAGGGCCTGTTTCCATGCTGTATGACTCTATGGGCAGGGGCAGGAGGGGCTGGACTGACAGCTCAATGTTCTGGGCTACAGGACCTTCAGCAGAGACAGGGGTGAGGGAAAAAGAGGAGGGGGGTGTTGCATTGGTGGTTAAGGAGGATGACACGGCTGTGTTCAGAGGTGACATTATGGATGGTTCATCTAGTGAGGCTGTATGGGTGGAACTGAGGAACATGAAAGGAATGATCACCTTGTTGGGGGTGTACTACAGACCCACAAATAGTCAACAGGAATTAGAAGAACAAATATGCCAGGAGATTGCAGACAGCTGCAGGACAAATAAGGTTGTTGTTGTAGTAGGGGATTTTAACATTCCCAATATAGACTGGGAAAATCAGAGCGTGAAGGATTTAAATAGGGTACAATTCCTCAAAAGTGTTCAGGGGAGTTTTCTTAAGCAGTAATACGAGGCCCCCACATGTGAGAGGGCAATTGTGAAGGGCACGTTTATGATGTGTTTGTGGAGGAGTCTTTTAGGACCAGTGACCACAGTTCGATGAGGTTTAAGATAGTTATAGATGGAGAGGATCCACGTATTAAAATGCTCAACTGGGGTAAGGCCAACTTTGAGGGTATGAGAGAAGGTCTCGCTCAAGTTGGCTGGAGCAGGTTATTTGAGGGGAAAGGAACATCAGCCAAGTGGGATGTTTTTAAATGTGTGCTGACAAAAGCTCAGGATGTGTGCGTCCCCATTAGATTGAAGGGCAAAGCAGGCAAACGTAAGGAAGCTTGACTGACGAGGGAAATTGAGGCATTGGTCAAAAACAGGAAAGATGCATGGGACAGGTAAAGGCAGCTGGGATCAAGTGCATCCCTGGAGGAGTTTCGGGAACTAAGGAGTAAACTGAAAAAGGAGATCAGAAGGGCAAAGAGGGGCCAGGAGATAGCTCTGGCGGGTAGCATTAAGGACAATCCCAAAATATTTTATAAATACATAAGGGGGAGGAGGAGCCATCTTGGGGAACGGCTGCTAACCAGCAGCCATCCGTTTAATCCATTTTTTTTTCCAGTTTTTAGTAAGTCTTGTTTTTCGTCTGTAGGAGAAATGGACTTCTTAATGTGGGGGGAAGGAGGTAATCTTACTTATAGGTCCCTACCTGGTCGGTGAGGCAGCTTTTTCTCCGGGCTGCCCGTCGACCCGTCCTCGTGGCCTACCAGCGGGCGTGGAGCGCCGTTTCCTGGCGGGGACCGCCCAGCACCTCGGCTTCGTTGGTGGCGCAGCGCTGGAACGCTATCGCGGAGCGGAGCGGGCGATGCCTTGCCTGGGTCGCCGCGCTGGATCGACGCGCTGGAGCTCCGGTGAGCTGTGACCGCCGTGATCAACACATCCGGGCTGCGGGTCTGCGGAGCGGAGCGGGCGGCGCCGACTTTAACATCGGGAGCCTGGGAGCTCCAAACCGGCGCGTCCCTGTCGGCTTCGGAAGCAGACAATCCCCTGCTGGGAAGCGGCCGTTCCAGGTGACCCAGCCACTGTGAGGACTCTCCCGACGCCGGGGCAACTCCACCCGGCCAGAACGGCCAGGAACATCGGGCCTCCGTAGAGGCAATAGCGGTGGCCTCAATAGGCCTGACTTTTGGGAGAACTGGGGTTGGGGACTGGACTTTGTGCCTTCCCCCACAGTGGTAACCACTGTGGGGGGATGATTTTTCTGTGTCTTATTACTTTGTTAGTCTATGTCCAAGATGGCTGTCGGAAGAGAGAGTGGACGCTAGCGCGCTTTAGCTGCCGCTGCTCTCTCTTCACATTGTGTTCTTTGATTTTTTTGATTTTGTGTCTTTGGAGCGATTTCTATCTTTAATTTGTATATTGATGATGTCCTTATTATTTATTATTTCTCCGACTATATGTTTTTTTCTCTTCTGTTAATCTTTGTAAGGTGTCCTTGAGATTTGAAAGGCGCCCGAAAATTTATTATTATTATTATTAAAGAGAGAGTGGGACCTCTCAGGAATCAAAGCGGTCACCTCTGTGTGGAGCCACAGGAGATGGGCAAGGTCTTCAATGAGTATTTCTCCTCTGTATTTACCGAAGAGAAAGACAATACGATGGAGGAACTTGGGGCAGTCAATGGAAGTGTCTTGAGAGCAGTCAGTGTTACCATCGAAGAAGTACTGAAGGTACTGTCGTGTATGAAGGTAGACAAATTTCCAGGGCCAGATCAGATTTATCCAAGGACATTGCGGTAAACTAGAGAGGAAATTGCAGGAGCCCTGGTTGAAATTTACATGTCGTCTTTAAATACAGGAGAGGTGCCAGAAGACTGCAGGGTGGCAAATGTTGTGCCTCTTTTCAAGATGGGCTGCAGGGAAAATGTTGGGAACTATAGGCTGGCGAGCTTAACATCTGTAGTTGGAAAGTTACTAGAGAGTAACTCAGAGCTGTGGCGGCGGCGGCGGTGGCAGCGGCAGTGGCAACGGAGACCCGACTAGGCCCCGGAACGGTGGCGGCGGCAGCGGCGACACGACTCGGCCCCGGAGCGGTGGTGGCGGCAGCGGAGACCCGACTCGGCCCCGGAGCGGTGGCGGCGGCAGCGGATACCCGACTCGGCCCCGGAGCTGTGGCGGCGGCAGCGACCACCCGTGGAGTTTGAACCGTCGCCTCGGCGCAGAGGGAGAACAAAGAGGGAAGGGACAGAGACTTTAAGATTTTGCCTTCCACCACAGTGAGGAGGTGTTTGGTGAACCCACTGTGGTGGATGTTAAATTTGTGTTGATTGTGTGTTTTTGTCATTTTTTTATTATATGTATGACTGCAGGGAAACAAAATTTCGTTCAGACAGAAAGGTCTGAATGACAATAAACAAATCTAATATAATCTAATCTAATTGGATCCAAGGGGAGATAGCTGAATGGATAGAAAATTGGCTCCATGGAGGGAAGCAGAGATTGATGGAGGAAGGTTGCTTCTTGGACAGGAGGCCTGTGACTAGTGGTGTGCCTCAGGCTTCGGTGCTGGGCCTGTTACTGTTCGTCATCTACATCAATGTACAGGGCAAGATTAACAAGTTTGCTGATGATACAAAAGTGAGTGGTTTAGCAGATAATGAAGACGGCTGTGGAAAGATTGCAACAAAACATAAGCTTACTGGACCCAGCACCCTGCTTGAAAGGCTCTCCATGCACACTTATTCACTCACTCCACCACTGATACACATCTACAGCAGTTAACACCATCCACTGCAGCAACTCACCAAGACTCCCTAGACAGCATCGTCCAAACCCATGACTTCTGCCCGCTAAGAGAAAGTATGGAAATACCACCACCAGAAGTTCCCTTCAAGCTAAACACCATCCTGACTTATAAAATATAATATGAAATGAAATATAATATAAAATAAAAATATAAATATACAATGAAATATAATAAAATGAAAACAAATAAAAATAAAATATTAAATGAAATATTTAAAAAAAATCTTTCACTATGGCTGAAAATCTCCCAAACAGCAATGTGGGTTTAGCCAAACCTCAAGGACTGCAGCTGTTCAAGAAGACAGCTCATCACACCACCTTCTCAAGGGCAACTAGGGATGGCCAATTAAATGCCTGCTCAGCTTGTACAGCCAGCATCAACTTAAATGAATAAACAAGAACGCCAGATTTCAAATGGAAAAAAAACACATTGAAATGTTGTTCTCACCTGTGCATATCAACTGGTCAGTTATTTTCACTGTAATGTTAAAACCTCAGAGAAAAATGTGGAAAATGCAATGTGCATTTTAAAACTGAAAATACTCAGTTGGAGAATACCAGCATCCCTGGGTGTCATATCTGTGTGGAGTTAGAACATTTCACTAATACCTGACCTAATCACGAGAAGGTAAACTAAATCCCTTGAGAAATGAGTATCCATCAGTTGAAATCAATAGCCCAGGATTGCTCCAATGGTTTTTTTATGTGGTACATGCTGTGTTTAAATCAAGCCAAGTCAAGTCACTTTTATTTCTATAGCACATTTATAAAACAACTCTCGTTGGCCAAAGTGCTTTACATTGGTGGAGGTACTAACGTTATACAACATTGGTTCATAGATTAAGTACGTACATAAATACATACATATAGCCCACCCTCAGAGGACGTCAAGAAAGACTTGAGAGTAAAGATGAGTTTTAAGTCTCGACTTAAAATAGTCGATGGAGGGGGCAGTTCTGGTGGGAAGAGGGATGCTGTTCCACAGTCTAGGAGCTGCAACCGCAAAGGCACGGTCGCCCCTGAGCTTATGCCTAGACCGCGGGATATTCAGTAACCCCAAGTCGGCCGATCTGAGGGACCTGGAGGTGGTGTGGTGGGTAAGCAGACTTTTGATGTAGGTGGGGGCAAGCCCGTTAAGGTTGCCCAACAGTCATAAAGTTATGCAACAGTCATACCTTGTATTTTTGAGGGTATGTGTTGAGAAAGAACTAAGCACTGATAAGCAAGACAACTCACAAAAAGCTGGAGTATTTTGTGTCTATCTTTGGTTTAAACCAGCATCTGCACTTCCTTCTTACCCAGCAAGACAACTCATCTGCCCTAATTATCTGTGAATATGGAGTGATCCTTTGGAGCTGTAAAAAAATTAATATTTAAACAATTAGGCTCCAACAGTAATCAAATATCCAATTGAAGCACATTAAAGAGAATCAATAATCTGGCATTTCAAAGAAGAGTTGAGGATCAACTAATGAATGGAATACTCATATAGAAAAACGGTAGGTTTATCCATGAGCTCGGGGTATGAATCAAGGGAAGTAGATGGCATCACTCACTCTGGATTGCCCTTTGAGGGGAAATAATCAGCAAGAATTCATCAGGGAGTTGAGACCAGAATGAGCTGTCTGAGGTAACTAATATAGATAACAGCAGAATAATAGCATCTTCTTTCCCGCATGTCAGGGTATTGATTCCTGGTTAATTTGTTTAAGTTGTACTATTTGCCATGGTCATCTTGTTACAAGGTGACTGGGAACCTAGCTGCCAAAGTCCTTACTTAATGTGTCTGATTGCAGTTCTCAAAATTCACGTGATGCCGAATCTAACATGACAATTGATGGAACATGAATTTCCGCCGTTGTGATAAAATATTTGCCGAGCCTGGCTCGGGCAGCGAGAGTTACACACCCCGGCTCAATTAATGGAGGGAACATTTCAAAATCACTATTTTTATTTCCACGGTTTTAAGATGGAAAATTGCAGCTGCAGGAATAAAAGTGAGGTAAGGACTTTATTGATCTGTGCTAATTGAGAGGCTGGAAGGCATTGTGATTTAGTGCAGCATGGAGAGGCCAGAATCATCTCAATGGTCAAGTCTCATTTGTATGTGGTATATATACCACAAGTCCCTGATGGATGCTTGCAGGAATCTCCACTGCCTGGGAAATAAGATCATTATCTGCAGGTTAAATGGATGGTGCTGGGTAAGGAGAAGGATAAAGTGGAGATATAGACATGGAGTTTTAGTAAGACAGAATCTGCATGTGGATTCAGAAAATATAAGGTACACAAAAATGCTGGAGAAACTCAGCGGGTGCAGCAGCATCTATGGAGCGAAGGAAATAGGCAATGTTTCGGGTCGAACCCTTCTTCAGACTGAAGAAGGATTTCTCTGTTCCTCTGTGTCTGAAGAAGGGTTTCGGCACGAAACGTTGCCTTTTTCCTTTGCTCCATAGATGCTGCTGCACCCGTTGAGTTTCTCCTGCTTTTTTTGTGTACCTTCGATTTTCCAGCATCTGCAGTTCCTTCTTAAATTCAGAAAATATATTCCTGACTCATATTAAGTTTCTTAAAATGCTAGTGTGAAAACAATTGGTTAGACTGCTGCATGTCAAAAAAAAAAGGGCAATATTTGAGTATGTTTACCGGTCAAAGGAGAAATGATACATGGTGATAGAAACATAGAAACATAGAAATTAGGTGCAGGAGTAGGCCATTCGGCCCTTCGAGCCTGCACCGCCATTCAATATGATCATGGCTGATCATCCAACTCAGTATCCCGTACCTGCCTTCTGTCCATACCCTCTGATCCCCTTAGCCACAAGGGCCACATCTAACTCCCTCTTAAATATAGCCAATGAACTGGCCTCGACTACCCTCTGTGGCAGGGAGTTCCAGAGATTCACCACTCTCTGTGTGAAAAAAGTTCTTCTCATCTCGGTTTTAAAGGATTTCCCCCTTATCCTTAAGCTGTGACCCCTTGTCCTGGACTTCCCCAATTTTATAGTGATATTTGCATCCACCTAACAATTCGCAAGGAACTGCAGATGCTGGGAAAGAAAGCTGGACACAAGCACGGGTGCGGGGAGGAGGAGGCGGGGCAGTTGAAAGGCAGATGGTTGGACAAGGGCCAGAGATGAAAAAAAAGGTGTGGGAAGGATTGAAGAGTTTCAAATTGTGAAGTCAGAGCACGTAGGTGGAGGGGGATTGTTGTGAGCGCATGTGGGGCACAGGGGAAGGGAGGGGAGAAAGCGGGGCTTGGGGGAGATCAGGGAGGGGATAGGGGTGATTGTGTGAGGTTACCTCCAATTACAGAGTCTGCAGGCGAGGCTGCCACACTCTATGGCGCCATCACTCGATTCAGTGTGATTAATGGGGTGTTCAACAAATAGATTGCAGGGAACTGAATGATATCAGGTTTCTTAAGAGCTGTTAGCACTGCCAGCAAGTGGAGACCATTCCATCACACTCTAGATAGAGTAGACATTCAGAACCTTTTTCCAAGGATGGAACTAATTAAACACAGTTTAAACGAGATGTGCAGGCATGTTTTTTGCACAGAGGGTAGTGAAAGCCAGGGATGGTCGTGGAGGCCAAATTTGATTGTGGTGCTCAAGAGGCTTTTGGAGGCACGTGGTCATGCAAGGAAAGGGGGAATATGGATCATGTGCCATCAGATGAGATTAGTTGATCTTGGCATCATGTTTGCCACAGACATCGTCGGCTGAAGGGTATGATTTGTTGATGATGGATACCCCATAGAGAGGTGAATCAATCTGTGGAGGTCGAACTCTGACCTGTTCTTGTAGCCATTTACGTGACCAGGCTGTTTAAATTTCTGATCTCTGTGGTGATTTATCAGGATTTAGATGGTGAGGGACTTGGTGGTGGTAATGCCATTGATGGTTAAGGGTTTATGCTTAGATTTTCTCTTCTTGAAAGTGGCAATTGGCTGTCATTCTTGTGGTTTGACTGATGTTTGCCACTTATCAGATGTGTATGATGTACCAATAGTTGCAGGAATAAACTGAGCATCATCAACTCATTGGCTCAGCAGGAAGCATCCCTATACTTAGCCCCAATCGCTTTTAGGTGGGACAGGTTCAAGGTAAAAATGGATCATTGCATGGTAGAAATAATTATCCTCAAATCATTAAATAATGTTCCTGTTGGACTGCAGAGCAGGGATTGCAAAAGTTTCCTTTGAATGTAGTGTACAAAATAGAAAACGTTGGGTCTGGCAACTGACTCCAATAACGTGTATCAACAAATCCATTAGCATTACAACTGCTCGGCATTAGAACTGTGATTTTGAATACCATAATCATTTCTTGTTGGATATATATATATTGGGGACAGCCTAATTATGCAATTGCAAGTTGTTATTCAGTAAGCTTTGCTGGAGGTTAAAGAAGAGGTGTCTGAATATGTCCCTCCTTTGAATTTGAGTTGCTCTAACTGTACAAGATTAGCGAACATTCAAAGGACAACGTCTTTCTCTTGCTATCTTGCACAAACAGCCAATGTCAGTTGCTAATTTAACATACATTGACTCAAAAGGTTATATTCAGAGAGCCCAATGTCATCTTCCTTGGCCTGGAATGATATATGAGCTTACTCACATCTCATTATGTGATATTTAGCAGAGGTTCACTCAGCCAAATCAGGAACTTTGACTTCAGCAGGGCATTGTGGCCAGGTTATGAGCAATGGGTGTTACTGATCTTTGTGTGGTACACGACCATACTCAACTTGTTAAATGTGACTATGCAAGGAATTTTATTGAAGTGGCTAGACTTCAACTATTGCTTTCAGTTTTTTGAAAGAAATTCAACAACCCAGTGGTATGAATCTTGATTTCTCTCACTCCAGGTAGCCCCGGCATTCCCTTTCTCTTTCTATCCCTCCACCCACCCAAGTCACACTACCTTCTCGTTTTCACCCTACAAACAGCTTACAATGGCCCGTTTTCTTTATCATCGTTACTTTTTTGCATATCGTTCATTCATTGTTCTTTATCTCTCCACATCATTGACAATAACTCTTGTTTCCCTTATCCCTAACCAGTCTGAAGAAGAGCCTTGACCCGAAACGTCACCCATTCCTTCTCTCCAGAGACGCTGCCTGTCCCACTGAGCTGCTCCAGCTTTTTGTGTCAATCTTCAAATGACATTACCAAGACTTGGAATTCCAGGCATCCTTGTTTCTAATAATGGACCACAATTTATATCGACAGACTATGAGTATTTGACGTGATCTCTAACCCACAATTAAACGGTAATGTTGATAATGCATTAAAAAAATTTTTTTTGGAAATTCTCACGAAAGGTAAGGAGCCTGATAAATCAAAAATGATCACTGCTAGTTTGGTGCAATCCACTGAGGAGAGAGGGGCTCATTCTGCATAGAAGCCTAGTCTTGGAGTCATACAGCACAGAACCAGGCCCAGCCCGACTCCTGCATGCCAACCAAGATGCCCCTAAGCTCGTCCCGTTTGGTCCACATCCCTCAAAACCTTTCCTATCCATGTACCTGCCCAAGTGTCTTCAAATAATGTTATAGTACCTGCATCAACCTCCTCCTCTGGTGTCTCATTCCATATACCCACCTTTTATGTGAAAAGGTTGCCGCTCAGGTTCCTATGAAATCTTTCCCCTCTCACCTTAAACCTATGTCCTCTGCTTCTTGATTCCCCTGACCTGGGTAAAACACTCTATGCCTGCACCATCTCAATTCATAATAATAATAATAGTACTTTATTAGCCAATACAGTCAAACCAATAAAGAGCAACAAGACACCCAAATATTTTTTTAACATAAACATCCACCACAGCGATTCTTCCACATTTCTCACTGTGATGAAAGGCAAAAAAAATTCAATCTCTTCCCTTCTTTGTTCTCCCGCGGTCGGGGCACTCAAACCTTCCGTTGTCCTGGCGATCTTGGCTCCCGCAACCGCCAGTCAAGCCCTCCGCATTGTGGTGATCAAGCTTTCGCATCGGGGGAGGGGGATCTCAGCTCCCCGCGCCAAGTGATCGGACCCCGGGTCGGGGTTAGTGGAACTTCATGTGGCTTGGAGCTTCCGACATCAGCTTCTACCCGGGACTGCGAGCTCCTCGATGTTGAAATTCGCCGGCCGCGGTTGGAGTGTCGATCCCAGACAAGGGATCGCAGGCTCCGATGGTAAGTCCATGGCCCCGTGTTGGGGCTCAAAGTCCGTCTCGAGCAAGGCCGCCAGCTCCATGATGTTAGGCTGCAGAGCGACCGGAGATACGATCCGGAAAACAATCGCATCTCCGGCAAGTTAAGAGATTGAAAAGGTTCCCCTCTCCCCCCTCCCCCTCCCCCCCCTCCCCCTCCCCCCTCCCACACCCCCTACATAAAATAAACCATAGAACATTAACACTAACTTTTAAAACACTCTAAAACTAACAAAAAAGACAAAAAGACAGACAGACTGTTGGCGAGGCTGCCATCGCTGATGGCCCCACCCAGTTGCTCCTCATGATTTCATAAAGATTAACAAGTTGTGGGCGTAAGACATTACTTTCCACTGCAGGTTCACCACTAGAATCGTGATATCCTACTGAGAAGATGCACTGATCACCTTGAAGAAGTGTCAGGAGCATTATTTTAACAAGAACACTCCAAGTAATAACACCAAGTAGTACAGTAAAGTTGAGACTCCCGGAAAAAAATACTCTAAGACATTGTAAGCTTATGGGAACGATGAAAACGTATTGTGTTTAAGGTAGAAGCACATCACAACAGGCATTAGTAAATTATCCCAAAGAACCATCAGTGAACCAATGCCTGAGGTTGGGGACTGTTCCAAAATGTGAGCTCTCATTAGTTCTCTCATCCATTAACAATCTCCAAAACAACATACATTACAAACATCCGATGAGTCAAACTCTAGCCAATCCATGTCCTCCAGGGATGCTGCCTGACTCGTTGACTTCCTCTAGCACTTTGTGTTCTACTCTAGGTATTGATTGGAGACATGGAAGGCAGTCCATGCCAACAGTGCAATGGGAGGCAGACTGGGCCTTTATACTGCCTGTTCTAATTTGCATATATTTGTTTCAGAAAACCGGGACATTTTTCTCCAAAACATTTCCGTCGAGAAATAGTCCTGGTATAGTGTTTCAACACAAAATATCAGCCGTTCCTCCCCTTCCTCACCACCATAGATCTGCTTGAGACACTGCTTGGGGAAATGTTTCAGCGTATTGAAAAATTTTCCGTGATCCAGTTGAGGCCGCGAATATTCGGGAACCTCACACGAGCATGAAGGAGAGTTCCAGCGACCTCATAGGACCTCCTAGGACCTCGTGTCGACCATACTGCGAGTTTGAGTCTAGGGCAAACTCTTCTAAACTCGCAGATTAGGTCGCCCAAGTGGGATAGGCCCTTAACTCTCTCTTCAAAGCATCCAGAGGATTGGCCTCCACTGCCTTCTGAGGCAGAGAATTCCACAGATTCACAACCCTCTGTGTGAAAACGTTTTTCCTCTTCTCTGTTCTAAATGGCTTACCCCTTATTCTTAAAGTGTGGCCCCTGGTTCTGGAGTTCCCAAACATCGGGAACATGTTTCCTGCCTCTAACATGTCCAAACCCTTAATAATCTTACATGTTTCAATAAGATCCCCTCACATCCTTCTAAATTCTAGAGTGTACATGCCCAGCCGTTCCATTCTATCAACATATGACAGTCCCGCCATCCCGGGAATTAACCTTGTGAACTTATGCTGCCCTCCCTCAATAGCAATAATGTCCTTCCTCAAATTTGGAGACCAAAACTGCACACAATACTCTGTGTGGTCTCACTAGGGCCCTGTACAACTGCAGAAGGACCTCTTTGCTCCTGTACTCAACTCCTCTTGTAATGAAGGCCAACATGCCATTCGCTTTCTTCACTGCCTGATGTACCTGCATGCTTACTTTCAGTGACTGATGCACAAGGACCCCCCAGATCTCGTTGTAGTTCCCCTTTTCCCAACTTTACACCATTCAGTTAAAAATCTACCTTCCTGTTTTTGCCACAAAAACCTCACATTTATCCACATTAAACTGCATCTGCCATGCATCTACCCACTCACCCAAACTGTCCAAGTCACCCTGCTACCTCATTTGCATTCACTCTACTCATGTAGTTAGTCTGCAAAGCTATTATTCTGTCAGAAGAAGAATAGATATATTGAAAATTAAATTAGCAGAAGAAATATTATTGTGCTAGTGGTAGGAATTTCCATTTACTATTTTAGGTGCTGAATAAGAAAATTACAATTCTTTCAGTGAAACGCAAATGCCTCAAAAACATAAAGCAAAAGTGAAATTGAAATTAGTTTGGAACTGCTCGGAAGTCACTTTTTATTTCAAAATTAGAATATAATTCATGCTAACTTGCCAAAAATTATTCCATGTAACTACCTGAAATTGAGGATAATATACGGACATGGATTTAGAATTGGTTATTTTACATTCTGTCAAGACTGGGAATAAATGTATCCCTCTCAGGCCGATAGGCTGTGACGACTGAAGTGTTGGTGCCTGAGCCCTAACCATTGAGAATC
Organism: Amblyraja radiata; assembly: GCF_010909765.2. Classification (NCBI taxonomy): domain Eukaryota; kingdom Metazoa; phylum Chordata; class Chondrichthyes; order Rajiformes; family Rajidae; genus Amblyraja; species Amblyraja radiata. The sequence goes on along the minus strand of NC_045958.1, from coordinate 4,145,981 downwards.
TGTTTAGTGATTTAGCTGAAGGTGCATAATGTCATATTTCCAGGTTTGTTCAGGATATAAAACTAGCTCGGATTGTGGGTATCGGGGAGAATTTAAAAACGGTTTAAGGGAATATTGTCGGTTGGATATGATGTGGAAAAATATGAGTTTCTCTATTTTGGTGCAGATAACAGAAGATAACTTATTCAATGATCAGAGGCACGATCACCTTGATGTGCATATGCATGAGCCAGCGAGGGTCAACGGGCAAATGCAGCAAGCGTTTCAGATGGAAAATTTCATATTTGCATTTATTTGCACCACCCTGCAACACCCTAGTGGTGTTGGGCCCGTTTCTGTTTGTAAGATAGATAATGAACTTGGAATGATCATTAGTCAGTGAGCAGTCCATCTCAGACTTCATAAGTTCATAAGAATTCGGCCCATCAAGTCTGCTCCGTTATTCAATCTTTCCCTCAACCCCATTCTCCTGCCTTCTCCCCATAACCCGTGACAACCTTACCAATGAAGAATCTGACAATCTCCAGCTTAAAAATATCCATAACTTGGCCTCCACAACCGTCTGTGGCAATGAATTCCACAGATTCACCACCCTTGAGATTCTTTTCCCCTGAGATTTCTCCACTTCAGGTACCAATTAGCTAATTTAATTACCTTTGTATAAAGACATCAAGAAATGGTTAAATCCAATACAAATATTAAAAGTTATGTTCCTGCAGCTGATTTGTCATTTATAAATTCATTTTGTGTCAGCACTGAGCACCATTATTTCCTGGACATTGTTCTCCAAAATTAGGTCAGTTGCATCAATACTTTTCAAACACTACGACCTAGCCAAGAAAGTGATAAAATGCCTGTATACTCTCACCACACAAAAATAACATTAGCTGACCAACAACTACCCCTTAGATATACTGTCAACCATCACATAAGTGTTGTCAAGTTAGTTTGCATCAGTTATGCATTTATAATCTACTTACCAACTACAAAAAGTAGTAAACACTGCCCAGTCCATCATCGACTCTGAACTCCCTACCATCTAGGGGATTTATCGCAGTCGCTGCCTCAAAAAGGCTGGCAGCATCATCAAGGACCCACACCATCCTGGCCACACACTCATCTCCCCGCTACCTTCAGGTACAGGAGCCTGAAGACTGCAACAACCAGGTTCAGGAATAGCCATTAGGCTATTAAATTCAACTCAAACAAAACTCTGAACATTAATAGCCCATTATCTGTTTATTTGCACTTTATCTGTTTATTTATTCATGTGTGTATATATTTATATAATGGTATATGGACAATGATTTGTTCTGTATTTATGCCTACTATATTCTGTTGTGCTGAAGCAAAGCAAGAATTGCATTGTCCTATCTGGAACACATGACAATAAACTCTCTTGAATCTTGAATCTTAGTGTGAATTTTGTCATGACTACTCAATTCCAAGCATCATCATCATCAATTGATCATAAATTGAATTAGGATGAAAGTGAGAGTCTTTGACATCATGTCATTATTTGTTCAGATGAGCATCAAATAGCTCTGGTAAAACCAGTTAATATAAATAAGAGGAGGGTCACACCATTGACATCTGAGGAAAAAGGAAGATACTGTAGCTGTTGCAAACTAGTTACCTCTAAGCATTGGTAATACCAAGCATTGTCTACAGTTGCTAATCAAGACAATGTGTTAAGCAAACCTATCTTCACATGCTTCATCAATGATAACCCAATGGTGACACGATCTGCCACAGGCAATGATGGTCCAATTCTATATGGCCATCGTAGATTCTGTTCTCACCTTCTCCATCATGATCTGGTTTGGCTCAGCCACCAAGCACGACACCTGGAGGCTGCAGCAAATCGTCCGATCAACAGAGAAGGTTATTGGCAGCAACCTTCCCTCCATTGATGAACTGTACACTGCAAGGGCCAGGAAGCGAGTGGGTAAGATCATCTCTGACCCCTCTCACCCTGGCCACAACCTCTTTGAATCACGTCCCTCTGGAAGACAACTCTGGACTGTCAAAGCTCCCACAGCCAGACATAAAAACATTTTTTTTCCACGAGTAGTAGCTCTACTCAATAAGCAAAAATCTGTAGCCTCCTTTTGTTCTGGTATTTTATTTAATCCACATGTTTAATCGATAATGTTTTATTATTAATGTTTACTGTTTTATGTGCCATTCTTAATTGTCACTGTATGTCATGTTGTCACTTGCAAGCGGAGCACCAAAGCAAATTCCTTGTATGTGAACATATTTGGTCAATAAACTTATTAATTCATTCATTCATTCACAGGTTTTAATCATGTCATAGTCAGGGAAACTGACCACCTTATGACGACCAAAGGGCACCCATCCATACTAATCACATTTTCCAATACTTGGACCACAGCCTGCTGTGCCTAGGCAATTCAAATGCTCATCTCTACACTTTTTTGTTAGCCTGTCACTTTCTCAGGAAGTTCATTCCAGGTACTCAACACCACCTGCCCTTCTAAATCTCTTCCTACTTACCATAAATCTATCTCCTCTAGTTTCTGATAAGGAAGGGTTTCTTTCAATGTACACTAAATATGCCTCTCATAATCTTCTTAACCTTAAATAACTGTATGTACAACACAAAGACCATAAATCTTCAACAGTTTTGCATTAAAGAGTAAGAATATAATTTTCTCTTGCTTTCATGAAATTTTGCTCTCTCAGTGAATTTTTCCTGATGCTACAAAAATGCAAACTCACACCAAACCCCAACTAAGAACCCACAAATCTTCCAGTAGTGGAAACAAATCCTGTGGCTACTTGATGGTGCATTTTAGATGCCCAGTTTTGAGCTGTTAGGTAACTCATATTAAACCCATTGGCGGTGTGGTACAACACGATGGTGTGAAGACTGGTTATCATCCCCATTAGGATTATACTGCAATCACTTCTGCCAACTATGCCCAGCATAGATGCAGCTTAGTTTAGTTTAGTTTAGATATACGGCGCCAAAACAGTCCCTCTGGCCCACCGAGTCTGCGCTGACAGCTATCCCCATACACCAGCACTATTCTACACACTAGGGACAATTTACAATCTTTGCTGAAACCAATTAACCTGCGTCTTTAGTGTATGGGAGGAACCTGGGGCACCCGGGGAAAAATGCATGCAGTCATGGGGAGAATGTACAAACTCTGTACAGACAGCACCCATAGTCAGGATCGAACCGGGGTCTCTGATGCTGAAAGGCAGCAACTCTACCACTGCGCCACCGTGCATCTGGGAGGTACATCAAGAGGACCAACTTCCACTTAGTTTCTCCAAATGCTCCGTTAAATAATTCACTGTTATGGATGCTGCTTCAATTCTACAGTAAAGTCTCCCAGAGGAACTGAGCTTATTACTGCCTAGAAATGTTACTGTACCAATACAAATAACATTTTATTTTAAAATGGGTCCACACAAGAAAGTGCCCTGAATATTTCACTCACGGCATGTGGGTTATTTTTCTTAACTTGTAGCAGGTATGCACGCTGACACAAGTATTGAGAACATTCAATCATGGTGGGATTTAACTTTACACTAGAATAAATGGGACGCGTTGGGTCCCAGACACACGGAAGGCCTGGTCCCCCAACGCAACCCGTTCCCCAACGCAATATTACACCACTAACCCGCTCCCCCAACGCAACCCATTCCCCCAACGCAATATTCCACCACTCACCAATAGCCCCTAACTGTGCAGGTGCGGCTTATTTCCCCTCATCCCCCAGCACCCCCCCCCCCCCCCTCCTCTTCATGTGTGGGAGGGGAGGGGGGGAGGGGTATGGAGGAGGGGTGTGGGGGCGGGGTGTGGGGGGAGGGGTGTGGGGAAGAGCCATAGAGGAGGGGTGTGGGGGAGGGGGTGGGGGGGTGGGAGGGTTGTGCGGGTAGGGGGGCAGCGAGCGTTGTGGTGCCAGAGAGGGGGTGTGGAGGCGGGGGGAGGGTGTGAGTGGCGGGGGTGGGGTGAGAGCTCGGGGAAAAGACAGGGGTTGTGGGGTAGTATCGGGGAGGAGGGAGGCAGGAGCCAGCAAGGGGAAGGGGTTGGAAGACTCACAGCGGGCGATGTGGACTCACAGCGGGTGCTGGTCGCTGGACGTTCTCCTCCGCCGGGATCAGAGTCTCCGTTTTCCGTTTGGCAACGTCTCTGACTCAGCGCCGTGCCACGCCGCGCTGCGCCGGGTTGGGCCGGGTTGGGCCGTGTTGGGCCGCTTCTAGTCCCTCCGAAAATTGTGTCTGGTTGGAGCCCTCCGCCGGCCTCCCTCAACACCAGTAAAGACGCGATGGCGCAGGAAGGGGCGGACCGTTCCGTTGAGTGACATGAGAAAAGACCAATCCACCCGGCTCCGACTGGCAGGAGAGGAGATCGATCTGCGCACGCGCGCTCGCTAACTTTTACGTTAGACCATTGATCGGAATAAAACGGTGCAATCGCAGCAGAGGAGAATAGTGAGTAAACAGGCGAAAAATCTTAGTGTTATCGTGTAGCAGGAGGATGAGGGGTCATCTTACAGAGGTGTATTAAATTACGAGAGGAATAGATTGGGTAGACACACAGTCACTTTCCCAGAGTAGGGGGCATTGCGAACCAGAGGGCATAGTTTTAATGGGGGAAAGATTTAATAGGAATCTTAGGGTGGTGGGGGTATGGAATAAGCTGCCAGAGGAGGTAGTTGTGGTAGGGACTATTGCAATGTTTCTAAAACCACTAGATGGGTCTTCTTCTCCTTGCATATGGCGTGCACAGCCTAAATTTGTAGGACAACTTGTTCTATTTGATCTTATTTGTTTGTGTACGCCAGATCGATTGCATTCGTTGAAACAGGGCGGACCACGGAAAGGTTGCAATCTCCCACCCCTACTAGACAGGTACATGGATAGGACAGGTTTCGAGGGACATGGACCAAACACAGGCAGGTGGGACTAGTGTAGCTGGGACATTGTTGGTCGTTGTGGGCAAGTTGGGCTGAAGAGCCTGTTTCCACGCTGTATCACTCTATAACTCTATGACTATATGCAGTACCTTGTTTCCACCAACTTGATTGTTAAGTTCACCACTGTGTAGACAACAACGATGAGGCAAGCACAGGCAAGTGATCGAGAACCTTGCGTCATGGCGGCAGAAGAACGACCCAGTCCTCATGTTCAGCAAGACAAAACTATTGGCAAAACAAATTTTCTTTTACCTTGAAACAAGGCAGATACGTGAAAAAGGTTACTTAACAGTTCTTCCTATCGAGTCCACATCACAAGATTAGAAATTGTTCAGCCAGAGTTGAACACACTTCTCAGCATCCGCATACAATGGCGTCTTGTGTTCCTTGCGATTCTTGTGCATGGTGGTGGAAAGATTGGTGGAAACAGCGCCGTGACTTGAACACTCTCCTTGACCCCACTTAACAGCTGATGGTCCATCTTGTGCCAGTAATTTCTCTCCGGTTTGTATTTAGAACATGTCCTTCTAATTCACTGTTTCCAAAAAGACAATCAGTCATTTGGAATTCAGGATTTAGTTTACCAAAGGTGGCATTTTTGCAATCAGCCAGAGCCGCATTCCTCTGGAGAGTTAGAGCTTTTGATGTAAGGTATTGCTCCTTTAGACTTTTAGAACAGCTGCTGAGGATTTTAAATCACTTGTGGATTTTCTTCAATTTCATTTATTTTTCAACAGCAATAAATACAAGCTGGCCCTCACTGGACACTGTGCATTTTGATAGGATCTCATTCGTTGAACTTTTCATGACAATATCTCACAAGTTTTGACAGATATGATCTAGCAGTTTCAACATTACATTGTTTCTCCAAGTTGACAGAAAACAAAAATGTTTGCAAACTAAATTCCAGGCCCAGAAATGGCAATGCATGCACACCCATCTCACTTCAGAGTCCATCTTGGTTCTTATTAATTGAATATGGGTAAAGTGATTGCTTTCCAAATAACTTTCCCACTTTGAATAAATGATCGTCAGGAAATGTGTTTGATTGCAGATTCTTAAAAGATAATCCCAAGCAGCAGCAGAGGGTTAATTTCCACCATCAAATGGCAATCAAACAGGGCGGAACTCCCCAATTCAGATCAATTGTCATACATTCAATGATACGTTACTGTCACTTGTACCTGGGTACAGTGAAATTCTTTGTTTTGCATATCATTCAGTAATATCATACTATTGATAAGCACAATCTAGTGGCGGCGCGGCTCTGGCTGCAGCGGCTCTCTGGCAGTCCTGTTTGTTTTGTGTTTTTTGGGTTGTTTATTTTCGTTTTGGTTAGTCTAGTTTTGGTTTTTAGTTTGTGTTTTGGGGGGGGGGGGTTGAAACGGGGCTTGCTGTCTCTCCCTGCGGGGGAATGCGACTTTTTTGTCGTATTCCCCTTCTCTGCCTCCGTCTGCGCTGAGGCCTAATGGCGGAGCTGGCGACCTCGAGGCTCAGGAGGCAGAGCCCGCCAGGACTCGCACTGAGCTCGCTCCCGTGAGGACGGCCCGGCTCGGGGCTGGAACAGGGCTTTCGTGAGGGGCTGTGACGGCCGGCCCGAGGAAGGAACGGTGCTCCCGTCGGAGTAGCCGAGCTCGGGGAGGTACGGCGTTCCCAGCCCGAGGGAGGAGCGGCGCCCGGTCGGGGCGGCCCAGCCTGAGGGAGGAGCGGCGCCCAGTCGGGGCGGCCCAGCCTGAGGGAGGAGCGGTGCCCGGTCGGGGCGGCCCAGCCTGAGGGAGGAGCGGTGCCCGGTCGGGGCGGCCTGGCGCGAGGGAGGAGCGGCGCCCAGTCGGGGCGGCCTGGCCCGAGGGAGGAGCGGCGGCCTGGCGCGAGGCTGAGACGGTGGCAGTACTCACGTGAGGGCGATCCGGCTCGGGGCTGGAACGATGCTCCGGGGGCTGGGACGGCAGTTCTGGTGGCGGTGGCCTGAGACCGGGGGTTCGGCCGCGGGCCAGCGGCTGCGTCAGCAGGTCTGGTGAGCGGCAGCTTCGACTACCCCGGGCCGCGGTGTTTGAGCCGCGAGGACAGGTTTTAACATCGCCCGGGGGGTATCGCCTCAGCGCAGAAGGAGAAGAGGAGGGAAGAGACTGCAGCCCTAAGACTTTTGCCTCCATCACAGTGAGGAGATGTTGGGTGGACTCACTGTGGTGGATGTTAATATGTGTTTATTGTTGTTTTTTATTGTATTGTATTATATGTATGACTGCTTAAATTTCGTTCAGACTTCGGTCTGGATGACAATAAAAGGCTATTCTATTCTATTCTATTCTATTCTAGCACATAGAAACATAGAAAATAGGTGCAGGAGTAGGCCATTCGGCCCTTCGAGCCTGCACCGCCATTCAATATGATCATGGCTGATCATCCAACTCAGTATCCTGTACCTGCCTTCTCTCCCTACCCCCTGATCCCTTTAGCCACAAGGGCCACATCTAACTCCCTCTTAAATATAGCCAATGAACTGGCCTCAACTACATTCTGTGGCAGAGAATTCCAGAGATTCACCACTCTCTGTGTGAAAAAATGTTCTCATCTCGGTCCTAAAATATTTCCCCCCTATCCTTAAACTGTGACCCCTTGTTCTGGGCTTCTCCAACATTGGGAACAATCTTCCTGCATCTAGCCTGTCCAACCTCTTAAGAATTTTGTAAGTTTCAATAAGATCCCCCCTCAATCTTCTAAATTCTAGCGGGTACAAGCCGAGTCTATCCAGGCTTTCTTCATATGAAAGTCCTGACATCCCAGGAATCAGTCTGGTGAACCTTCTCTGTACTCCCTCTATGGCAAGAATGTCTTTCCTCAGATTAGGAGACAAAAACTGTACGCAATACTCCAGGTGTGGTCTCACCAAGACCCTGTACAACTGCAGTAGACGCAATAATAGAGTTGCTGCCTTACAGCACCAGAGAGCCGGGTTTGATCCTGACTATGGGTGCTGTCTGCACAGATTTTGTACGTTCTCCCAGTGACCTGCATGGGTTTCCTCTGAGATCTTTGGTTTCCTCCCACACTCCAAAGACATGCAGGTTTGTAGGTTAATTGGCTTGGCATAATTGTATATTGTCCCTAGTGTGTGTTTGAAAGTGTTAATGTGCGGAGATCGCTGGTCCGTGTGGACTTGGTGGGCCAAAGGGCCTGTTTCCACGCTGCATAGAAACATAGAAAATAGGTGCAGGAGGATGCCATTCGGCCCATTGAGCCAGCACCGCCATTCATTGTGATCATGGCTGATCGTCCCCAATCAATAACCTGTGCCTGCCTTCTCCCCATATCCCTTGATTCCACTAGCCCCTAGAGCGCTATCTAACTCTTTCTTAAATCCATCCAGTGACTTGGCCTCCACTGCCCTCTGTGGGCATCGCTAAACTAAACTAATATCATAGCTAAGTACAAAAGTGCACCGATTGTAGTGTAAGAATAGTAGACGTCACCTACCATTTCTGGCACCAACTTGTCCTCTTTAAGTTTCAAAGTTCTTAATAGTACAGAGTCTTAACTTGGCCTTAAAGGCCACGTTGTCCTGGCAGTGGGACTGGGTCAGTGTTGCAGGGGTTGGCCTATGCTGGTGATGTTGTCGATGTACTCCACCGCTGCTCGGCCTCTCCGTATGGCTGCAGGCCGTATCTGATCCGCCATGCTCGCCCTCAGTGAATCCTCCAGTGGTGCCTGATCCACGCAACCCCTGGCAGCATGCTGCAGGGCCTCTAGCGGCCCGCCACCAACACCATGGCCCACGGCCCCATTGCCTTCCACACCCACAGCTCAGCTTCAGAGAACAATGACATTCCTAGATCACATGAAGCTGAATGTATACTGTTATGCCAAGAAAAATATATACAACCAGTGCAACATAGCAGAATGGCGCAAGTTTGTTGTGTAATGTGTTTAGTTTAGTTTAGTTTAGAGATGCGGAATGAAATCGCCATAGAGGGAGTACAGAGGGAATTCTGGGCGGCGCGACTTTCGTCAGCAGCGGCCTCTGCAGTCCGTCTGCGTTTTTATTATTTTATGTCTATGTTTTTATGTAGTTTTTGTTATTTTTGTTGGGGTATGTGTGTGGGGGGGTGGGGGTGGTGTGGGGGGGAGGGGGTAACTTTTAAATCTCTCCCTGCACGGGAGACCCGACCTTTTCTTTGTCGGGTCTCCGTTGTCGTTGGGGCTGCAACGAGGAGCGGCCTCCAACAGGAAGACCGGGGGCTCTGGTGCCGACTACTCACCTCACCGTCGCGGAGCTGGCCGAGTCCAGAGCGGGTGGAGCTGTGGTGGACGCTGCTGCGGCCCGACCCCCGGAGATTCGGTGGCTGCAACTGCGGGTTTGGCGGACAGTGACACCGGGAGCCCGCGGATCCCTGGAGGGAGACCGCTTTTCGGGGCTTCCGCAACGGCGACTTCTCCCGCCCGAGTTGCGGGGTTGAAGAGCTCCTGGAGCGGGGCCTTACAGCACCGCCCCGCGCGGCTTGGAATGGCTGCGGGAATGCGAGCGCACGCCGGGGGCTCTAACACCAAGACCCGGTGCGCGACCTTGCATCACCCGGCGTGGCTTTAATGGCCACGGGACAATCGCCATCGCCCGCCGGGGGCTTTGACTTTGACTTTGACTCTGACATCGGGGGGGAGAGTGCAGTGGAGAGATAAGTTTTTTTGGCCTTCCATCACAGCAATGTGATGGATGTTTATGTAAATTATGTTGTGTCTTGGGTCTATTTGTTTGTAATGTATGGCTGCAGAAACGACATTTCGTTTGGACCTCAAGGGGTCCAAATGACAATAAATTGAATTGTATTGTATTGTATTATACAGAGAAGGTTCACCAGACTGATTCCTGGGATGGCAGGACTTTCATATGAGGAAAGACTGGATAGACTCGGCTTGTACACGCTAGAATTTAGAAGATTGAGGGGGGATCTTATAGAAACTTACAAAATTCTTAAGGGGTTGGACAGGCTAGATGCAGGAAGATTGTTCCCGATGTTGGGGAAGTCCAGAACTAGGAGTCACAGTTTAAGGATAAGAGGGAAGTCTTTTAGGAACGAGATGAGAAAATCATTTTTCACACAGAGAGTGGTGAATCTGTGGAATTCTCTGCCACAGAAGGTAGTTGAGACCAGTTCATTGGCTATATTTAAGAGGGAGTTAGATGTGGCCCTTGTCGCTAAAGGGATCAGGGGGTATGGAGAGAAGGCAGGGATGGGATACTGAGTTGGATGATCAGCCATGATCATATCGAATGGCGGTGTGGGCTCGAAGGGCCGAATGGCCTACTGCTGCACCTATTTTCTATGTTTCTATGTTTCTATGAAACAGGCCATTCGGCCCACCGAGTCCACGCCGACCAGCGATCACCGCACATTAACACTATCCTACACACACACACTAGGGCCAATTTACACGTACACCAAGCCAATTAACCTACAAACCTGTATGTCTTTGGGAATGTGGGAGGAAACCGAAGATCTTGGAGAAAACCCACACAGGTTATGGGGAGAACGTAGCAGTGAGGTAGAACTTGTACCTTGGTGTGGAGATCCAGGCTTTCTTCTCCCATAAAGTACGAGAGGAAAGGAATGGCCAAGGTGGCAGGGTAAATGCAAGTACTTATATTTCTTAGTTTCAAGTGAATGCTATTTCATAACTGTACATTAGAGGCCGGTTCTCTGGATACTGTCAAGAGAGAGCTAGATAGGGCTCTTAAAGATAGTGGAGTCAGGGGATATGGGGAGAAGGCAGGAACGGGGTACTGATTGTGGATGATCAGCCATGATCACATAAAGTAAAGTATCATTTATTGTCATTCAGACTTTTCAGTCTGAACGAAATTTCATGCCTTGCAGTCATAACATATAATAAAATAACAAAACACCCAATAAACACAAATTTAACATCCACCACAGTGAGTCCACCAGGCACCTCCTCACTGTGATGGAAGGCCAAAGTCTTAAAGTCCTTGGCTCTTCCCTCCGTGTTCTCCCTCTGCGTTGAGGCGATCCAGGCTTCCGATGTTGTGACCCCGCGGGGTGATGTTAAATCCCGCGGCTGAATCCGAGCTCCGCGAACGGGCCGGTTCAAACTCCGCGGCCCGGGGCGGATGAAGCTGCCGAAGCTGCCGAAGCTGCCGAAGCTGCCGTCCTCCAGTCCAGCGGACGCAGCTGTAGTTGCGGGAGCTCCGGAGAACAGGTCACCAACCTAGGACCTGCGAGCTCCCGACGATGTCGTCCGTGAATGGCGGTGCTGGTTCGAAGGGCCGAATGGCCTACTCCTGCACCTATTGTCTATTGTCTATTTTGTTCAGAGTTCCTATGTGTGTTCTTTATGAACATTAAACTATTACGCAAATCATCGCTGAATAAACTTTCTCTTCACAAGATGCCATCAATATGTATATAATAATACCCTTGTGATAGTAAGACAGTAAATTCTGTCCTACTGCAACACAGTTAATGTTTTTTATATTCATACAAAGTCTTGGATGAGAGTTCCCCAATGCTAACCACAAGGATAATTCACCGATGGATGCTCTCGATCACGTTGTTGAATCTCAATGTAACACACCTGGACTAACAGCATCGTTGCATGCATTTCCTGCAATTAGTGATGTTGTGCAAATTATTAGATCAGGTATTAAAATATTAACACCAGAATCCCCAAAAATTACATTAAATTGGCGGACTTTGAGCAGCAGAATATCAAGGTGAAATTAAGTTCATTTTAAATGAAAGATATATTTAAACCTAAGGTTATACTTTCCTCATAAACAAAACCAGAAAACGATATGAATGAATGCAGTGAAACCTGAGGATAGATTTCACTGTTGCCTTCAGTGTGTGTGTGTGTGTGTGCGTGTGCGTGTGCATGTGCGTTTGTGTGTGTGTGTGTGTGTGTGTGTGTGTGTGTGTGTGTGTGTGTGTGTGTGTGTGTGTGTGTGTATTTCTATGTGTGTGTGTGTGTGTGAGTGTGTGTATTTCTATGTGTGTGTGTGTGTGTGTGTGTGTGTGTGTGTGTGGGTGGGTAGGTATGGCTGTGTGTGTGTGCGTGTGTGTGTGCGTGCGTGCATGCGTGCATGTGTGTGTGTGTGTGTGTGTGAGCGTGGGTGGGTGTGGGTGGGTAGGTATGAGTGTGTGTGTGCATGTGTGAGTGTGTATATTTTCTATGTGTGTGTGTGCGTGTGTATGCATGTGTGCGTGTGCATGTGTGCGTGAGAGCACCTTCATTATCTAATATATCGCTTTGAGCATATTTATTTTGTGAGTTACCAGTATGTTTTTTATACTTCCTGTAAAAATATATAGTTTTGAATGTATCCCACAGTTTAAACTGCTGTTGAAGGCCAGAATTGTGTTTAAAATTGACTGATGAGTTAACCTTGCTCACCTTCTAAAGCCGTATGACAATATCGTACTGTACCTTAGGACCCAGACAATACAATGGTGATTAGCACTATGATCTAATATATAATTGTTTTGTATGTGTTCAAGAAGTCATAAGGAATTGGAGTAGAATTAGGCCATTCGGCCCATCAAGTCTACTCCACAATTCAATCATGACTGATCTATCTCTCCCTCCTAACCCCATTCCCTGCCTTCTCCCTATAACCTCTGACACCCGTACTAATCCAGAATCTATCTATCTCTGCCTTAAAGATACCCACTGCCTTGGCCTCTACAGCCGTCTGTAGCAAATAATTCCACATTCACCACTCTCTGACTAAAGACATTTCTCCTCATCTCCTTCCTAAAAGATTGTCCTATGACCTCTTGTTCTAGACCCCCACTAAGAGCATGTTGCTTTTCAGAAATCTCTGCACTGCGGTGAAAATTGCAGGTAAGTGTGTGCAGATTGTCCAAGGCCACAAGGAGATGCCCAGATAAGCTGACTTGAGTGTCCAGGGACCATTTGGCCCAAAAAAATGAAGGACAAATCCAATCCAGACAATTAGTGTATCCTCAGGGTACATTCAAAAGTCAACAAATGGATTCAAAGTATGATTAACAGTGATGAGAAGCTTTTACTCAGTCATAAAATGTGCAGCCATGCTGAGATGAAGGTTCCCGCTCAGTTTCAGATCTCATTACATACTTGGTTGCACAGCAGTTAGTGCTGCTGCCTCCCAACTCCAGGAACACACCCGGGTGACATCTTGACTCTGGTGCTGTCTCCGTGAAATCTTTCATGCACTCTGTGACAATGCCATTACCTCCACGTTCCAAAGAAGTGCTGATAGCTTAATTGATGACTGAGAATTATTCCTTTGGGTGGGCGAGGCGGGTTAGTTTCACCTACAAGAGAGCATTTGAGAGGAAGAGCAGTGTGGGAGAATGAAAATAAACTCTCTTTATGCCCCTGTCCCACGGTACGAGTTCATTCCAAGAGCTCTACCGAGTTGGCCCTGATTCGGAATCGGAGATTTACGGTAATGGCCGCTCGTCGGTACTCGGGGCTCTCGTGGACAATTTTCAACATGGTTAAATAGAAAGATAGAAAATAGGTGCAGGAGTAGGCCATTCGGCCCTTCGAGCCTGCACTGCCATTCAATATGATCATGGCTGATCATTCAACTCAGTATCCTGTACCTGCCTTCTCTCCATACCCCCTGATCCCTTTAGCCACAAGGGCCACATCTAACTCCCTCTTAAATATAGCTCATGAACTGGCCTCAACTACCTTCTGTGGCAGAGAATTCCACAGATTCACCACTCTCTGTGTAAAAAATTATTTTCTCATCTCGGTCCTAAAAGATTTCCCCCTTATCCTTAAACTGTGACCCCTTGTTCTGGACTTCCCCAACATCGGGAATAATCTTCCTGCATCTAGCCTGTCCAACCCCTTAAGAATTTTGTAAGTTTCTAGAAGATACTCCCTCAATCTTCTAAATTCTAGCGAGTACAAGATGTTGAAAAATCTTCACAAGTCTTCCCGAGCTTATCTGCTGTTAGCATTACGAGCCGCTAAGAGACGTCCCTGAGCTCCGACATACCTGATAAGTTCATTCTCCGTGCTTACCGTGAGTTTGATTTTTTGTAAACTCGGGAGATCTCTTGGAATGAACTTGCACCGTGTGACAGGGCCATTAATGTCTGAGAGTGACTGCCCACTGTGGAGTATAAAAGGATGGTAGGCACAAGTGTGAAAGGCCTATCGGCAGCCACCATTTTAGGGGAGGCTGTGTGTTGATATCCAAGTGCTGTGTTTGAGGGTAAGTGTTGTTGCTTTGTCTGGTGAAGCTTCGGTGAGATGGCTGAGCAAAACAGTTTGACTGAAATATTTTTTTATAGAATTTTCCTCTTTGGTCTCCTTTGGTCCACCTCATTTAAAAGTGTCTTTTACATGGTGGTATAATACCAGCCTCAAGTACTACCTCTAGCAGTTAGTTCCATACACACCCATTTCTGCCTGAAAAGGTAATCCCTTGGGTTCTTATTAAATCTTTCCCCTCTCACCTTAAACATGCTCTCTGGTTCTTGAGTCCTCTACACGAGAAAAATACTGTGATTTCACCCTATCTATTCCTCTCATAAGGTCAAAAGAATCCCACAGATTCACCACCCTCTGACTAAAGAAATTCCTCCTCATCTCCTTCCTAATGGAATGTCCTTTAGTTCTAAGGCGATGACCTCTAGTCCTAGACTCTCCCACTAGTGGAAACATCCCCTCCGCATCCACGCTATCCAAGCCTTTCACTGTTTGATAAGTTTCAATGAGGTCCTTCTAAACTGCAGCGAGTACATGGTTTTATACATCTCCTGTGTTCCAAGGAACCAAGCCCTAGCCTGCTCAATCGCTCCCTGTAGCCCTGAAATGTGATGCCAGAGGAAGGGATATAGGTTTGAAGTGTTTGAAGGGGTTAAGGGAGATGTTGGGGTGGAATTGTCAGAGAAATAGGTGAGCTTCCAGGTGAGGCACAGTGAAGAGAGGGGGGTAAAGATGTACAGGGGTGTTTATGTGGATCCTTAATAAAAGCCTTCCAAAAATGGAAAATGCTAAAAACTATAATGAAGGATGCAACAACAGAATATGTTGGGGGAAAAAATGAATATATTGAGCATAGTCAGCATATATTTATTGAAGGTATTCATGTTTGAGTAATCTGATAGTTCCTTGAGAATGTGACCAGCAGAATGGAACATGAAATAGTGTCAGGATCTAAAGATGCACCTCCTTTGACAGTCAAGGGCATTACTATCATTGAATACACACCACAATACAGGGGGCGCTGTCCTGTGCACGGCTGCCCAGCCAGCAGCTGTCTGTCTTTTCATTTTTTATTTTTTATTTTAGTTAGTTAAGTGTTTTGTTTGGAGGTCTAGACTTTTTTATGTGGGGGGTGGGGGGGGGGAAGGGGGAAACTACCTTTCAGGGTCCCTACCTGGTCGGAGAGGCAGCTTTTCTCCGGGCTGCAGCTTCGACCCGTCCTCGCGGCCTACCAGCGGGCCTGGAGCGGCGTTTCCTGTCGGGGACCGCCCAGAACCTCGGCTTCGGCGGCGGCACAGCGCTGGAGCGCTATCACGGAGCGGGCGATGCCTTGCCCGGGTCGCCGCGCTGGAGCTCCGGTGAGCTGAAGTTCGCTGAGGAAAACATCGCGGAGCTGCGGGACTGTGGAGCGACCAGCTGCGGGCGGCGGCGCTGAACTTTACACCGGGAGCCTGGGATCTCTAGATGAGATCGCCAGTTGTGGAGCTCCAACCGGCGCGGCCTTGTTGGCTTCGGAAGCCGCGGCCTCCAGTACGGAAGCGGCCGTTCCAGGGTTCCCAAGCCTCTGAGAGGACTCTCCCGACGCCGGAGCAACATCACCCGGCGAGAACGGCCTGGAACATCGGGCCTCCGTAGAGGCAACTGTGGAGGCCTCAATAGGCCCGACTATGGGTGAACTGGGGTTGGGGACTGGACTTTGTGCCTTCCCTCATAATGGGAACCATTGTGGGGGGATGTTCTTTATGTTTAAAACTCTTATTAATGTTATGTCTGTATTCCTTCTTTATGTGCTGCAAAATGGCAAGAAGCATTTCACTTCACTACACCTAGGTGTATGTGAATGTGACCAATAAAATACCTTTGATACCTTTGAATCAACACCCAAAATTGCATCCCTGACCAGAAAGAACAGGACCAGATGCACAAATATTATGGTTACGAGACCAGGCCAGAGCTTTGGTTTTCTACAATGGATGACTCATGTTCTGACTGCCAAAAGGCTTTCCTTCATTTTCAAGGCTTAAGCTGGGAGTATATGAGATGCTTATCGGGATATGTGCAGTGCCACGGCACTTCAGAGGCACAACACCATGTAGGATGAAAACAGCGCTCTTGATTGGCATGAAGCATTCACTTTAGCCCAGAGTTTAACTTCACAGTTTCCTCAACATTTGGACTTATACCACTGGGAAGATCCGGGCAGTTGGAATGTGTGGTACATAGACCGTAAATAGTACAGCACAGGAAACAGAGGAACATAGAATCATAGAAAATAGGTGCAGGAGTAGGCCATTTGGCCCTTCAAGCCAGCACCACCATTCAATATCATCATGGCTGATCATCCAAAATCAGTACCCCGTTCCTGCTTTTCCCCCATATCCATTGACTCCTTTAGCCCTAAGAGATAAATCTAACCCTCTCTTGAAAACATTGAGTGAATTGGCCTCCACTGCCTTTTGTGGCACAGAATTCCACAGATTCACAACTCTCTGGGTGAAAACGTTTTTCCTCATCTCAGTCCTAAATGGCCTACCCCTTATTCTTAAACTGTGACCCCTGGTTCTGGACTCTCCCAACATCGGGAACATTTTTCTTGCATCTAGCCTGTCCAATCCCTTAAGAATTGTTTTATGTTTCAATAAGAACAGGGCATTTGGCCCACAATGTCTGTGTCGAACATGATGCCATATTAAACTAATCTTCTCCGGCTGCATGTTATCCATATCCAAAGATTCCCTGCATATCAATGTACCTATTTAAAAGTTTCTTAAATGCCTCTATCATACCTGCCTCCAGCACCACCCCTGGCAATGTGTTCCAGGCACCCACCACTTTCTGTATACATTTTTGTTCCTGCACATCGATGAACATTATCCCCTCAGGTTGTCAGGGGTTATGGGGCAAAGGCAGGAGAATGGGATTGAGACAGAAAGACAGATTAGCCATGACTGAATGCCAGAGTAGACCTGATGGGCCAAATGGTCTAATTCTGTTTCTGGAACTTATGCATTTATGAACTTTCATGTCAAAACTATGCTCTCTAGTCTTTGACATTTCCCTCTGGGAGAAAAGATTTCTGAATGACTACTCTTTCTATGCCTCTCATAATTGTATTTGCTGCTATCAAACCTCCCCTCAACCTCCAGCATTCTAGAGAAAACAATGCTAGTTTGTCCAACATCCTTATAGCTGATACCCTGTAATCCAAATGTTATTTCGGTTAATCTCTTCCACACCCTCTCCAAAGCCTCCATATTCCACCTGTAATAGGATGACCAAAAACTACACACAATACTCCAAATAAAACCTAGCCTAAGTCCAATAAAGCTGTAAAATGACTTCTTCAATCTTATACTCAATATCCCAATCTATGAAGGCAAGCATAGATTCCTTTTCCACTCTATCTACTTGTGTTGCCACTTTCAGGGAGCTATGAACTTGGACCCAAAGATCCAGTGGGATCCATATCATGAAAATACTGTAATTTTCTATCTCACATTTGGTGTCATAAGTTCATAAGATGATAATTATAGAAGCAGAATTAGGCCATTCGGCCCATCGAGCCAACTCTGCCGTTCAATCGTGGCTGATCTATTTTTCCCTCTCAACCCCATTCTCCTGCCTCCTCCCCATGACACCTGACACCCTAGTGTCAATCTCGCTACTCAAGAATGTTTTATTTTCATATGTCCCAGATGAAACAATGGAATTCTTACTTGCAGCAGCACAGCAGAATATGTAAACATATAACCATATAACAATTACAGCACAGAAACAGGCCATCTCGGCCCTTCTAGTCCATGCCGAACACTTATTCTCACCTAGTCCCATCTACCTGCCTCTGACCATAACCCTCCATTCCTTTCCCTTCCATATACCTATCCAATTTATTTTTAAATGATAAAATCGAACCTGCCTCCACCACTTCCACTGGAAGCTCATTCCACACCTTTACCACTCTCTGAGTAAAGAAGTTCCCCCTCATGCTACCCCTAAACTTCAGTCCCTTAATTCTCAAATCATGTCCTCTTGTTTGAATCTTCCCTACTCTCAATGGAAAAAGCTTATCCACGTCAACTCTGTCTATCCCTCCCATCATTTTAAAGACCTCTATCAAGTCCCCCCTTAACCTTCTGCGCTCCAAAGAATAAAGACCTAACTTATTCAACCTTTCTCAGTAACTTAGCTGCTGAAACCCAGGCAACATTCTAGTAAATCTCGTCTGTACTCTCTCTATTTTGTTGACATCTTTCCTATAATTAGGCGACCAAAATTGAACACCATACTCCAGAATTGGCCTCACCAATGCCTTGTACAATTTTAACATTACACCCCAACTTCTATACTCAATGCACTGATTTATAAAGGCCAGCACACCAAAAGCTTTCTTTCCCACCCTATCTACATGAGATTCCACTTTCAGGGAACTATGCACAGTTATTCCCAGATCCCTCTGCTCAACTGCATTCCTCAATTCCCTACCATAGTACATATTCTTTCCTATTCGTGGTAATATGGTCAAATGGTTTCATCACTGGGGGACAATTTTGACTATGAAAAGCTGAAACTGTTAGAAAACAGGCTGCTGCTTTCCCCTCCTTATTCCTCCCCCCTTATTTTCATAGTTCTGTGAGAGATAAAGGACCATTCCATATAAAAGAACCACCAAAAGTTACTTTACTGCTGGTACTCTGCTTACCGTACAGTCTCCCTCCAGCGATGCTAGTTTAAATTCAGCACTCGTACATCTGCACTGGACAATTTCTGTTCATCATATCACAAAAGCCATCTGTCACTTGGAATTCTGGGCTCGGTTTACCAAAGAAGGCAATTTTGCAATCTTCTTCACGCCACCTTCCTCCAGACATTTCATGCGCTTGATGATTGAGGACGAGAGATTATTGCCCCATTAGATTTATAAAACTGCTGGTGAAGATTTCAAATCACTTGACAAATGAATCAAATCGTAGAAACCTGTAATAACAAGAAATACATGGCAGGCCCCTCGCAAGACACTCCGCAATTATGCATTTTGATAAAGTCTCACAAATCTAATCTCTTCACGGCCACATCCGTTGGTTTGATCAACATGATCATGTTTTCTGAAAATTGCATTGTTGTTCCAAGCTGTTATTTATCAGAGATGGAAACATAGAAACATAGAGAAATAGGTGCAGGAGTAGGCTATTCGGCCCTTCGAGCCAGCACCGCCATTGAATATGATCATGGCTGATCATCTAAAATCAGTACCCCATTCCTGCTTTTCCCCCATACCCCTTGATTACTTTGGACCTAAGAGCTAATTCTAACTCTCACTTGAAAACATCCAGTGACTTGCCTCCGACTGCCTTCTGTGCCAGAGAATTCCACAGATTCACAACTCTCTGGGTGAGAAATTATTTAATCATCATTGGGTCAATTTTCAAGCCTGACACAAGTACTTCAGGCTGAATGGGGACCTTCATTGCAATAGCAGTTGTCCTTGGGTAACTGTGACTGCCAATAGAAGGTTTAAATACTGTCTGAAGAAGGGTCTTGTCCCGAAACATCACCCAGTCCTTCTAATAATAATAATAATGGATGGGATTTATATAGCGCCTTTCTAATACTCAAGGCGCTTTACATCGCATTATTCATTCACTCCTCAGTCACACTCGGTGGTGGTAAGCTACTTCTGTAGCCACAGCTGCCCTGGGGCAGACTGACGGAAGCGTGGGTGCCAGTCTGCGCCTACGGCCCCTCCGACCACCACCAATCACTCACACACATTCACACACAGGCAAAGGTGGGTGAAGTGTCTTGCCCAAGGACACAACGACAGTATGCACTCCAAGCGGGATTCGAACCGGCTACCTTCCGGTTGCCAGCCGAACACTTAGCCCATTGTGCCATCTGTCTACCCAGAGAGGCTGCCTGTCCCGCTGAGTAATTCCAACATTTTGTGTGTCCATCTTAGGTAAACCACCATCTGCAGTTCCTTCCCACACTTACATACTGGAACTATGTGTTCCTTTGGGTTTTTTGGGGGTTTTTTTTTTTTTTTTGTTTTGTTTTTTTATTTTTATTTTTATTTTTTTTTTTTTTTTATTAGAAGTTAATATAGTACAAAACAGTACAGTGGAACCTAATTTTAGGTGCCAACTATGTCATACTGTAATCCATTCTATGTACAACCTCTAGTTTTATGTTTTGAGAAGGAAATAAGCAAGACAAGAAAAAGAAAACAATAGAAAGGGGAAAAAGAGGAAAATAGATGGTAGAGAGTAGAAAAACGTGAAGTGTGTATATAAAAAAAAAGAAAAAGTGGAAAGTAGAAATAGGAGAGCAGGCCCCTTAAAAGAGAAATTTTCAAATCTTTATTCGGAGATGTAGATCTATCCACGGCATGAACTGAAATCAGCAATCCTTATGGTACCGCTGCATCACATGATTCCAAAAAGTCGATGAAAGGAGACCAACTCCTTAAGAATTGGTCATATTTATCTATTAGTCGGAGTCTCATTTCTTCAAGGCGTGCTATGTCCATCATATTCCTAATCCACATTTTAACAGTTGGTATGGTTGTATTTTTCCAAAATGTAAGTATCAAATTCTTTCCAATTATTAACCCATAATTAAAAAAAATATTTTGGTCTTTATTTAAATTGATATCTTCTACTATTATTCCAAATATAATCCATTCCGTATTAGGTTCTATTCTCGACTTGAAGAGCTTTATAAATATATCAAATATATCGCTCCAAAATTTATTCAACTTTGTACATCCTACAAATGAATGTGTTATATTAGCGTTTTGAAACAAACATTTATCGCCTCTGGGAGAGACGTTTGGATAAAATTTATTCAACCTCGTTTTTGAATAATATAGTCTATGTAATAATTTGATTTGAATTAAATTATGTCTTGCATTAATAGAACAATTATGTGTGTTCATCAGATACTTTTCCCATCTATCCTTCGGGATCTTTATCATTAGCTCATGTTCCCAATCTTCTCTTAGTGCTTCTGTTGAGGGTGATTCTCTATTTAATATATTATTATAAAAGTATGATATTAGTTTTTGTGAATCAGCCTTAATATTCATTGCTTTTTCTAAAGGGTCTAAAAATATAGTTTGAAATCTATGTGTATATTTCTTCATAAAGTCACATATCTGTATATATTTAAAATATTGATTATCCTTCAGTTTAAATTTTAATTTTAAATGTTGAAATGATAACAGTTTGCCCAATTCATACATATCCCCTACTTTCCTAATCCCCAGTCTATCCCATTGTTGATATGTTTTGTCGATGAGAGATGGTTTTAATGCGGGGTTGTTCAATAGTGGGGTTAGTACTGATAGATTATTTAATTTCAAGGATACTTTTATTTGTTTCCAAATTCTTATTGTATTGTGAATAATTGGGTTCTTCTTATATATTATACTATTCAATTTTATCGGTGAGAGCAAGATCGTTCCTATATCGTGCGGATAGCACTCCTCTTTCTCCATTCTTATCCACTCCAACTGTTGTTTAAAGCTCCTTGGAAGATAGTTGCTTGATAGTTTATGAAAACAAAAATAGCCAGTAAAATTGATAGATTCTGCCAAATGTTGGTAGCTTAAGGATTTAATTGTACAATACTACACACAGGTAAAACAAGAATATGAACCAACTCTCATGAACCTCTCATTGAAGTCAGTAAATTGAAGTTCCATTACTGATTGCTAAGCTTATCTAACAAGATGAACACACAAGGAAGGGTTTCATCTTAAAAGGGAATGAATGGTTTTTGCTCTTGGTAAACACAGGGGCTTATTTTCAGCTGCAGATTCAGTTTTAAATAGATACGCACTTCACGTTTCTATCCGAAAGATCAAATATTTCACTTCCTGCCAAAACTTATTTGAGGAATTGATCACAGTAACAGGTGCAGACAGAGGAGGAGATAATGGTGGCAAAAGGAAAATTGCAGAGAGGTCTCGGTTCACGACAGGGAGATATAGATGAAGGAGCTGCTCACAATTATGGGCAAGAGAAAATATAAAATTGGGAAAAAAAGGATTGTGGAGGATTTTTAATCTATTTAAAGCACCCAGCAGTTTTGTAAATGCAGATGATTTGGAAATGACTGTCATTAACAAAAGAGAACCTAAATACAGGAAAAAGAAATAACCATTCCGTTACTTCATGCCTACTTCAATTGGTGATTGTGATCTAATTGTCTTCTACACCTTTCATTCACCATTTGAATGAATGAATGAATAAATAAATAAATGAATGAATGTTTATTGGCCAAGTATTCACATACAAGGAATTTGCCTTGGTGCTCCGCCCACAAGTGACAACATGACATACAGTGACAGTTGGAAATGATGCATAAAACATTAATAATAAAACATTATCGATTAAACATGTGAATTAAATAAAATCCCAGAGCAAAAGGAGGCTACAGATTTTTGGTTATTGAGTAGAGCTACTACTCGTGGAAAAAAGCTGTTGTTATGTCTGGCTGTGGCAGCTTTGACAATCCGGAGTCGCCTTCTAGAGGGAAGTGATTCAAAGAGTTTGTGGCCAGGGTGAGAGGAGTCAGAGATGATCTTGCCCACTCACTTCCTGGCCCTTGCAGTGTATAGTGACAGATTTTCATATCGTTCAAAGAATCTTTCCTCTAGCCATTATGATTGAAGACAGGGGTTTAGGAGATTCATCAAACGCATTCACGAGCTCTCCACGAGACATTCAATGCCGCCGAAAGATAAATCTTCCAAACCCCTGTCTTCAATCATAGTGGCTAGATGAAAGATTCCGTGAACGATATGAAAATCTGTCACTACATCGAGTCGAAAGCTACCTTATAGGCAGGAGGTAGAAGATTGGTCCACAGAAGAGGGGCAGAAGAGTGGGCTGAGTCTCTGGATAGAGATTACTGCCTGAAGAACTGGTTCTGTAGAAGTGGAACCAAAGAAACTAGATCTCAGCCAGAGATTGGGAAGAAGGTATAGGAGCTTGAAAACTGTGACGTCCAGGTTCAGGAACAGCTTCTTCCCTACAGACATCAGGCTATTAAACACAACAACAAATAAGCTCTGAACTGCAACAGACTATAATTATGATTGCACTATATTTGTTATTTATTGAGATTGAGTATGTGTGCATGTGTTTACTGTGCTATATTGTTCTATGTATGTAAAATGAATTGCAGATGCTGGTTTTTACCGAAGATAGACCCAAAGTGTTAGAGTAACTCTGCGGGTCAGGCAGCATCTCGGAGAAAAAGGATGGGTGATGTTTCAGGTCAGCTTTCGGGTCTGAAGAAGGGTCCCGACCCATAGCGTCACTCATCCAGATATGCTGCCTGACCCGCTGAGTTACTTCAGCACTTTGTGTCTACATTTGTATTGTTCTATAGAATAGAATAGAATAGAATAGAATGCAATTTATTGTCATTCAAACCTAGGTTTGAACGAAATATCATTTCTACAGTTTAACATTATAAAACAATCCAAGACCCACACTTAACACAGTTTACATAAACATCCATCACAGTGAGTCTCCAACATCTCCTCACTGTGATGGAAGGCAAAGTCTTTATCTCTTCCCTTTGTTCCTTCTCCCGTGGTCCAGCAGTCCAACTGCAGTGTCGAGGCGAACTGGAGCTCCGATGTTAAAGCCCCCGGCGGGCGATGGTAAGTCCTGAGGCCGTTTAAGCCACGCCGGGCGATGTTAAGCCCCGGCTCCATGTCCTTTAAACCCGCGATTCCAGCGGGAGAAGTCGCCGTTGCGGAGCTCGGAAAAGCGGTCTCCCACCAGGGACCTGCGAGCTCCCGATGTTCCCGTCCACCGGGTCTGCGGCCGGTGCCTCCGAACTCCAAAAGTCGGGTCGCAGCCGCGCGCCACCACAGCTCTTCCCGCTTCGAAGTTGGCCAGCTCCGCGATGTCAGTTCCGCAGGCTCTGCAACTGGAGCCCCCAGGTTAGTCCCGGCCGGAGGTCGCCGCCGTCTCCACGATGTTAGGCCCAACGACATCCGAGACCCGACAGGGAATAGTCGGGTCCCCGCACAGGGAAGAGATTTAAAACGGTTTCCCCCACAGCCTCCCCACCACCCCCCACATATACACAGCTAAAAAAAATAATAAAAACTAACTCAAGACATACATTTAACAAGACAAAAATAAAAAAAGACAGACGACTGTAGTCGAGCCGCTGCCGTTAGGCGCCACCACATGGTCTATGTTCTATGTTCTAGTTTTGGTGGCATTTATATATCATCACCCTTCGTGCGTATAGATTTTTATTTTTTTATTTTTCAATGTTACTACCCTGTTCCCAATATTCACATTAAAACATTGCTCCCAGCTCTGTTGACTTGCAATCTGTACAGACTGTACAAGGTTCCATTTCCCCCCATAACAGATGAGAATCACTGCTTGCAGAATGCCTTCACTGCACAAGAGTCACAGGTATATTTGAATCAGATAAAAAGCTCCACAACAGAGAAGCTAGGTTCTCATCATCAATGGCAGATGGGCATTTGCAGGTCTCTGGAAATACATGATGACATCTTGTGAGTCAGACATTTCTTCTCCTTGATCCCTTGAGCAAACTTTTGTCAATGCAGCTGGAGCTGTAACGTGGCATGCCTGTGACTAGGTATTTCTCAGCACAGCAGTCATGCATTGTACATCATTGCATTGCAATTAGTGGCAAGCTGGCACACCTTCCTTTGAGAGGAGCTTGCAAGAACTTTGGATCAGAAAAATCTCTTCACAGATGCCAACAACAGAAGGAGGAGCTTACCATGGATTGCCGGAGTCTGCCTATGGAGATTATTGTATGAGAACCTTTGCTCAGAGCATTAGTTCCCGAAAGGAAAAAGGAGCTGGTACAAAGAAAAAAGAATCTGGGGCAAGAAAGGGATAATTCACTATAGTTAATAGAAAGGCTCACAGCAGGTAGATAAAGAAAATAACAACGCTGAACATGAAATGATCTAAAGTTGCCTAACATTGTGATTTTAACTTAAGTCCACTGTCGACTGGAGGGGGAGCGGGAGGGGGAGCGGGAGGGGGAGAGGGAGAGGGAGAGGGAGAGGGAGAGGGAGAGGGAGAGGGAGAGGGAGAGGGAGAGGGAGAGGGAGAGGGAGAGGGAGAGGGAGAGGGAGAGGGAGAGGGAGAGGGAGAGGGAGAGGGAGAGGGAGAGGGAGAGGGAGAGGGAGAGGGAGAGGGAGAGGGAGAGGGAGAGGGAGAGGGAGAGGGAGAGGGCAGCATCTCTGGAGAAAAGGAATAGGTGATATTTGGGTCAAGACCCTTTTACAGACCCTCCAGAGATGCTGCCTGTCCCGCTGAGTTACTCCAGCATTTTGTGTCTATCTTCGGTGTAAATCCAGCATCTTCAGTTCCTTCGTACATAGACTTCTTCCTCAATTGATGTCACACATGCTTCAATTTGCACCATTGTAATCGATCAATTATTACATGAACAAGCCTTGTCATCTTTATTCCATTTGACCTTTGATCCACAACATGAGTTCATTGCAAATAATGAGTGTACTAATTCTGTATGCTGTATGCAATTGTCTGAATGATTTAGAATCATAGATTCATAGACTGATACAGTGTGGAAACGAGTTCTTCAGCCCAACTTGCCCACACCGGAGATTTGGCATGTCAAAGAGGATTCTCCTGAACTTCTTCAGGTGCAATGTAGAGAGCATACTGACTGGTTGCATCGTGGCCTGGTTCAGCAACTTGAACGTCCAGAAGCATAAAAGGCTGCAAAAATATGTGACCACTGCCCAGTCCATCACCGGTTTTGACCTCCCCACTATCGAAGGGATCTATCGAAGTTGCTGCCTCAAAAAGGCAGCCAACATCATCAATGATCCACACTATCCTGCCCACACACACATTTCACCATTGCCATCAGGATGAAGGCACATGAGCCTGAAAACTGTAAATTCCAGGTTCAGGAACAGCTTCTTCCATTCTTGTCTAAACTGTTTGTTTTGGGGTTACTTTAGCTTTTCTGTGTAGGGGACGGGGAGGGGTAGGGGGGAAACCGTTTCCCAGTCACTTCCTGGCGAGGATGCGACCATTTCTCCGAGTCGCATCCTCGGCCCCACCTCGCGGCCCACCAGCTGGATTGGAGCGGCCTTTCCTACCGTTGACCAGGGGCCGGACTAAAGCTTCGGCAGCGGCGGCGCGGCGATGGATTCACCGTGGAGCGGGCGGTACGTACCTGGATCGCCGTTTGGAGCTCAGTAGCATTGGGCCTGCAGCATCGGCATAATGGAGCTGTGGTTCGCGGAGCTCCCAGCGCGGGCGGCGCTGACCGACATCGCGCAGTCCGTGGGGCCCTTTGCCGAGGGCTCCCAGCGTTGAATCTCCGCCCGGCGCTGCCTGGGGACGTCGGGAGCTGCAGAATCCAGTGGGAAGCGGCCGTTTTGGAGGTCCAAGCTGCTGAGGTTGGCCTCCCGTTCCGACATTGGTGCTCCAACATCCCGGCGAGCAGGCCTGAACATCGGGCTGCCCGTAGCGGCGACTGCGGAGGGCTCCGGAGGCCCCGACCACGGGTGAACATCAGAGGAAGAGACTGACTTTGGTGCCTTCCCTCATAGTGGGAAACTTTTGATTCAGCTGTGTGGGGATGTTTTATGTTGAACTCTATCGTGTGTTGTGTTCTTTATTTTATTGTATGGTGATCACATTTGACTGTGCCAACATGTGACAAATAAATATATCTTGTACCTTGCACTTGTATAGCTATCAGGCTATTAAACATGACAACAGATAAACTCTGAACTGCAACAGACCAATATTATTATCGCACTATATTTGTTCTTTATTGAGTATGTGTGCATGTGTTTAGACACTGAACTTTATTTTCTTCTCCCATTATGTACTATGTTTACATATTCTGTTGTGCTGCAGCAAGTAAGAATTTCATTGTCCTATCTGGGACATATGGCAATAAAACACTCTTGACTTGCCTCTTAACATATCCCAACTACACTAGTCCAACCTGCCCGCGTCTGGTCCATATCCCTCCAAACCTTTCCTATTCTGGCTGAGATGCTCCCGTGTGGGCAGCCCGGTGCGGGGCTGAGACGCTCCCGTGTGGGTGGCCCGGGGCGGGGCTGAGGCGGTGCTCCGGTGGCTGAGGCGGCGTTCTGGCGGTGGCGACCTGAATCCGGGGCTCGGCCGCGGGCCAGTGGATGACATCGTCGGGAGCTCGCGGGTCACAGGTTGAGGTCTGTTTTCCGGAGCTCCCGTGGCAACAGCTGTGTCCGCTGGACTGGAGGGCGGCAGCTTCGACCACCCCCAGGCCGCGGAGCTTCAACCGCGGGACTGACTTACCATCGCCCGGTGGGGTATCGCCTCAGCGCAGAGGGAGAAGAGGAGGGAAGAGACAGTAACTCTAAGACTTTTGCCTCCATCACAGTGAGGAGGTGCCTGGTGAACTCACTGTGGTGGATGTTAATTTGTGTTTATTGTGTGTTGGTTATTATTACATGTATGGCTGCAGGCAACGACATTTCGTTCAGACCGAAAGGTCTGAATGACAAATAAAGGATTCAATTCAATTCTATTCATGTACCCGTTTAACTGCTTCTTAAACGTTGGGATAGTCCCTGCCTCAACTACATCCTCTGGCAGCTTGATCCATACATCCACCACCCTTTGTGTGAAAATGTTATCCCTCAGATACCTATTAAATCTTTTCCCCTTCACCTTAACCCTATTTCCCTATATTAAGCTTAATTTGTGAAAGAATGATGAATGAAACATCAAGGATTATCAAACCGGGTTCTCTACAGTATTTAAGTTCTCTGTGCATAGTAACTCATATAAACCTACAAGCAGAAGAAAACACTTAACATTTAAATTATAATGGTCTGTAATGGTAGATTTAAATTTCCTATTTAGTTAGATGGATTCAGTCTTAACTCAGCGCAAAATCTCCTTTCAATTTAGCATTTTGATTAAAAATTCTTAACAAAACCAGTCTTCTTTTCTCATTCCAATCCCTCTAAGAAGGTTTGAATCAGAAATATTAAATTCCCAAGTTGAGATTTCAACCACATCTCAATCCCTCCTTATTAATGTTTTTCTTTATTCTCTCCAACACTGTGAAGAAAGTCTTATGTATTTGCATTCCTATCATTCAATATTAAATTTGATGGAAAATTAATGTTTCATTTTGCTGGACTTCATGCCTTGTTTGAGATGCCCTATCTCTTCCACTCGTTCATAGCCTAGTTATTTCTATTTGCTCTCTGATAGCATATATTCTTTATTTTCCCTTTGCATTCTGAATTATGTCAACCACGCCTTCTGCTTCCATAGAATATAATTTCTCAATTCTGCTGTTTCTCTCTCTTCTCAAACTAAAATTCTTATTCCTGATGTAGTTTTGCTGAATATAACTACAGACATATATGAGCTATCACTGCTGGGAGTCTAAAACTCCTAAGAGACAATTGCAAATTATATACTCATAAGCAAAGGGAAAAAAAAATCCCGATTTTTTATTTAGTTTAGTTTAATTTATACAGAGATACAGTGCGGAAACAGGCCCTTCGGCCCACCGAGTCCATGCCAACCAGCAATCCCCGCACACTAACACTATCCTACACACACTAAGGGCAATTTACAATTATATCAAGTGGATTAACCTACAAACCTGTACTTCTTTGGAGTGTGGGAGGAAACTGATTCCAGAGAAAACCCACGCAGATCACGGGGAGAACGTACAAACTCTATACAGACAACAGCTGTAGTCAGGGTCGAACCCTGGTCTCTGGCGCTGTAAGGCAGCAACACTAAAGCTGTGCCACCATGCCACCCCATAATCACTATCAAACCAAAAGTATGTCATTTAATTCAAAGTACTGAGCATTTAAAGTACTTACTATGTATTGTTGATGCTGGGCCAATGGCTCAAGATTTAACAAACTGAAATGTTGAAGGCAATGGACCAATAAAAGATTTTTTTACACTTACAAATGAAAATGTAATTCATTATAAACATAGGATTGTGCATTTCATTCTTGAATATCAATTGTTTTCTTTTGACTGCCAGGCCTAGGTCATTTCACAACCTCCCGATGAATGTGATTGATTGATTTGGAGGTGTTGTCATCTTTACTTTGTGTCAGTCATCGATGTGCAATGTTACAATTTGGAAAGTTGGAACCATCTGAATTTAATTTTAGATGTTATTTTTGTTCTCTGACTGACACAAATTATTTTTTGGTTCCAGCATCTGCAGTTCCTTCTTGAACAAGTTATTTTTGGTCTCTGACTGATACAAATAATGTCATACACAAGAAAGGGCAGATGCTGGTTGACAAAAAGTGAACACACAGTGCTGGAGTAACACAAAAACGCAGCAGAATTTTGGAAACGTCATCTCTTCTCTCCAGCTGCCTGTCCCGCTGAGCTAAAGAGCGCCCACGGTAGACTCACGAGTCACTACGGTAAACTCACGGGCTACTACGTTCTTACAACGAGTTTAAAAGTTTTAAATTTTTACTTCAAGAGTAAATTTGACTCGTGGAAATATTTCATCGTGTTGAAAGATTTTAACGAGTTAACAAGTTTCCCGAGTACCTGCCGTTAGCGTTACGAGTTCCGACGTTCCCGCTATGTTAATTCTACGTGATTACCACGAGTTTGATTTGCTTTAAACTCGGGATCACTCGAGGGTGGACTCGCACCGTGAGACAGGGCAATTACTCTTCATACATGGCCTGTTTTTATAGCTGTAGTGTTTATGTAGCTAATCTGATTGCGCTTCTAGTCAATAGCAATCTGCTGAATGTTGATGGCAGTGTTAATGAATTGCGTGGGCATATAATTACACAATCGTTGAAGATGGTCATCGCTTAGTACTTCTGTGACATTAACTTGGACATACTTGCCATTTAATAGCCCATGTCTGAATGTTTCAAGGTCTAACAGCATATTTGTTTGAAAGCAAACTCAATGCTAGCATTTATTTCAAGAGGGCTTGTATACAAAAACAGGGATGTAATGCTGGGGCTCTATAAGGTGCTGGTCAGACCGCATTTGGAATATTGTGAGCAATTTTGGGCACCATATCTGAGGAAGGATGTGCTGGCTCTGCAGAGGGTCCAGAGGAGACTTACAAGAATGATCCCAGGAATGAGTGGGTTAACCTATCATGAACGTTTGTCGGCACTGGGCCTGTATTCACTAGAGTTTAGAAGAATGAGGAGGGACCTCATTGAAACATACAGAATAGTGAAAAGCTTGGATAGAGTGGATGTGGAGGGGATGTTTCCACTAGTGGGAGCATCTAGGACTAGAGGTTATAGCCTCAGAATTAAAGGACGTTCTGTTCAAGAAGGAACTGCAGATGCTGGAAAATCGAAGGTAGACAAAAATGCTGGAGAAACTCAGATATGTATCTTTCGGGCCGAAACGTTGCCTATTTCCTTCACTCCATAGATGCTACCGCACCCGCTGAGTTCCTCCAGCATTTTTGTGTACCTAAAGGATGTTCTTTTGGGAAGGAGCTGAGGAGTAATTTTGTTTGTCAGAGGGTGGTGTGGAATTCTCTGGCTAGTAGACTTGATAGGCCGAATGACCTAATTCAACTCCTATCCCTTATGACCTTATGATATAGGTGTGGCACTCAGCTTCCTGTGCTGTGCATTTCCAAATCGAATTAAATAGTTGGCAATCGTTAGCAAACTTCCTACATATAACCTTGTGATGAAAGACGCTAAAATGTTTTGGTCGAGGTCACTGTCCAAACGGAGTCCTACATTAATGAACAAGATTGGAATATATAACCTCCCACAACATTAACCAATATTATTGGTATGAGATATGATTCCAATCCTTGGCACTCAATGACTTCAGTTTCATGAAGGCTCATTTATTTCAGATGCAGTTAAATAGCTATTGATATCAATGTCATTCGTTCTCACATTATTTGTAGAATTTGTCTCTTTAGTTCGTTTAGATCAAGATCACGATGAAGTTTGGAACAGAACGGTCCTGTTGAAACATATATTGGGCATTCGTAAGCATGTGAAATTTTTTTTTCACACAGAGAGTGGTGAATCTCTGGAACTCTCTGCCACAGAAGGTAGTTGAGGCCAGTTCATTGGCTATATTTAAGAGGGAGTTAGATGTGGCCCTTGTGGCTAAAGGGATCAGGGGGTATGGAGAGAAGGCAGGTACGGGATACTGAGTTGGATGATCAGCCATGATCATATTGAATGGCAGTGCAGGCTCGAAGGTCCGAATGGCCTACTCCTGCACCTATTTTCTATGTTCTATGTTTCTATGTTTCTATGGTACTGAAGAGAAAGCACTGCCAATGACACTTATCAGCACTTTGTTGCTAATTAAGAGGAGATTGGTTGTATAGCAGACTCCCTGTTCCTTTCCCCTCCTTCATATTTTCATCTCCCATCCCTGAATCCCTGAATTCCCCTTTATCCCTCATCTTTTTCATCCCTCTTGAGTCGCTCCACCCAAACCCCTCTCTATGGCTTTACATTTCACTATTCTGCTCTCCATATCTGACAACTTGTCACCTCTTGCCTTTGTCACACTCCACCCATCTGACAACCCCCCCCCCCCCCCCCCCCCCCCACCTCCCCTGCATCCACTTATCACTTTCCAGGCTTTCTCCCAGCCCACCTCTCTTTTCCATCTTTCATATTACAATCAGTCTGAGTAAAGGTGCCAACCCAGAACATCATTCCCTCCATGGTTGTTGCCTGACCCATTGAGTTCCTTCGGCATTTTGTGTTTTGATTAAATAATAATTAGCCAAAATATGGACAAAATATAATCATAATTGTTACAATGGAGATAGAAACAAATATTGTCTTTTGTTTTATTTGATGGTTGCAGAGTGTATTTAGTCTTCAAGCTGGGTTATATTGGTCATCTACATTGATGCCTGATACCACCCCACATCCACACTAACCTGTCTGGATTTGGAGGGCTTGCCTTGAAGATCCACAGCCTCAGACTCCTATGGTGTGCCATGGGCAGTAGCACTGAGGAAGCCCTGTCCCTGAAATACCTCTGAGACTGTTGCAGGTCAATAATCCCCCTCTCTCAACACGTTGAACAACACAGTTTTGCTGCGTAACAGGGAACAAAAGGTTTGTAAAATGGCGGCGGCGCGGGCACACCGCGACGCCCTGTGTCTCCCTAGAATGGGAAAAATAGCGACGATCCCCTTACCTGTTTCAAGGCTGCTCACTCAGAGCCGTCTTGTATCCATCTCGTACAGCCAACAGGAACTTCTGGACTTCGGTTCCTGCGGCTGCAACAACTTTCTGGGCGATCTCCGTCTTCCGTCTGAGCTCATCAGAGCAACAGAGCATCCGACTGGAGACTGCCAGGTGAGTCGCGGGTTTGGAGACCGCCAACCGACCCGCGGCCCTCACCCGACCCGCGGCCCTCACCCGACCCTCGGCCCTCACCCGACCCGCGGCCCTCACCCGACCCTCGGCCCTCACCCGACCCGCGGCCCTCACCCGACCCGCGGAGCCCAACCGACCCTCGGCCCTCACCCGACCCGCGGCCCTCACCCGACCCTCGGCCCTCACCCGACCCGCGGCCCTCACCCGACCCTCGGCCCTCACCCGACCCGCGGCCCTCACCCGACCCTCGGCCCTCACCCGACCCTCGGCCCCCACCCGACCCGCGGCCCTCACCCGACCCGCGGCCCTCACCCGACCCGCGGAGCCCAACCGACCCGCGGCCCTCACCCGACCCGCGGCCCCCACCCGACCCGCGGCCCTCACCCGACCCGCGGAGCCCAACCGACCCGCGGCCCCCACCCGACCCGCGGCCCCCACCCGACCCGCGGCCCTCACCCGACCCGCGGAGCCCAACCGACCCGCGGCCCTCACCCGACCCGCGGAGCCCAACCGACCCGCGGCCCCCACCCGACCCGCGGCCCTCACCCGACCCTCGGCCCTCACCCGACCCGCGGAGCCCAACCGACCCGCGGCCCTCACCCGACCCGCGGCCCTCACCCGACCCTCGGCCCTCACCCGACCCGCGGCGCCCAACCGACCCGCGGCCCTCACCCGACCCGCGGCCCTCACCCGACCCTCGGCCCTCACCCGACCCGCGGCGCCCAACCGACCCGCGGCCCTCACCCGACCCGCGGCCCTCACCCGACCCGCGGAGCCCAACCGACCCTCGGCCCTTACCCGACCCTCGGCCCTCACCCGACCCGCGGCGCCCAACCGTCCCGTGGAGCTGGAGAACACCACCCGACCCGTGGAGCTGGAGAACGCTACCCGTCCCGTGGAGCTGGAGAACGCTACCCGACCCGTGGAGCTGGAGAACACTACCCGACCCGTGGAGCTGGAGAACGCTACCCGACCCGTGGAGCTCACCTGACCCTCGCAGCTGGAGAACACCACCCGACCCGTGGAGCTCACCCGACCCGCGGAGCTGGAGACCGCCACCCGACCCGCTGGGCTGGAGAACGCCAGGTAAGCCCCGGGGCTGGAGACCATCAGCAGAGCCGCGGGGCTGAAGAACGCCTGCGGAGTCACGGAGACGCAGACGCGGAGCAACGGAGCGGGAGAACACCAGCGCGCACCAAGCCAGCTCGGCCGACCAGAAGCACCAACAGACGGCGACGCGTACGAAAACACCGCCGGGGACGCAGAGGTGGGTTAAAGGCCAGGTTAGAGCTAGCCCCACACAGGGTAGCGATTCCTAGCCTTTTTCTCGCCAACGTGCGCTCACTGGCAAACAAAATGGACGAACTCCGGCTAAGGATCACCTCCCACAGCTGGATCAAGGACTGCAACATCCTGATCTTCACGGAAACTTGGCTCAACACTGACGTTCCTGACAGCGCCATCCAGCTATCGGGGCGTCATTTACTCCGAGCGGACAGGACATCAGACTCCGGTAAGACCAGAGGTGGGGGTCTGTGCATTTATGTAAATAAAGCATGGTGCACGGACTCCACCATCATCGAGAGTCACTGCTCAGCTAACCTTGAGTTCCTCTTGGTTAGATGCAGACCGTTCTATCTGCCCAGAGAGTTCACCTCCACTGTTGTGACTGCAGCCTATATCCCTCCTGATGCTAATGCCAAGCTTGCAATGAAAGAGCTGCATACTGCCATTAGCAAACAACAGACGCACAACCCCGAGGCAGCCTTCATTGTTGCGGGTGACTTCAATCACTCTAACCTGAAGACTGTACTCCCCAAATTCCACCAACATGTCTCCTTCCCCACTAGAGTAGACAAGACACTGGACAAAGTCTACACCAACATGGCTGAAGCTTACAAAGCCATCCCCCTCCCCCACCTTGGTCAGTCTGATCACGTCTCATTGTTCCTGCTCCCTAAGTACTCCCCACTCATCAGACGGGTTAAACCAACTGTGAGGACAGTTAAAGTCTGGTCAGAGGAAGCGGACTTCACACTTCAGCAGTGTTTTGGAAACACTGACTGGAAGGCGTTTGCAGCCCAGGCCACCCTTGACTCCCACACGGACATTGATTCCTACACATCCTCTGTTCTGGACTTTATAAACTCCACCATCAATAGTGTCACCTCCCTCAAACAGGTGACCATATTCCCGAATCAGAAGCCATGGATGAACAGCGAGGTCAGGCTACTGCTGAAAGCACGGGACACCGCTTTCAGGTCAGGCGATGCTCGAGCCTACAGTTCAGCCAGGGCTAACCTGAAGAGGGGCATCAAGAAGGCCAAGCACTGCCATAAGCTCAGGATTGAGGAGCACTTCAACAACAACTCCGACCCCCGACGCATGTGGCAAGGCATCCAGGCCATCACGGACTACAGACCCTCCAACACCACCCCCACATCCAGCGACGCCTCCTTCCTTGAGGAGCTTAACCACTTCTATGGCCGCTTCGACAGGGACAATCTAGAGACAGCCATCAAGGCTGTGCTACCTGCCGATCACCAACCCCTCACACTCACCCCCTACGACGTATTTGTGGCACTGAGTAGGACTAATGCACGTAAAGCTGCTGGCCCTGACGGCATCCCCGGGCGCGTGCTCAGGGCCTGTGCTGCGCAGCTGACAGACGTCTGGACTGACATCTTCAACCTGTCACTTGCCCAAGCAGTTGTCCCCACGTGCCTTAAAACCACCTCCATCGTGCCAGTGCCAAAACACTCCACTGCGGCAAGCCTCAACGACTTCCGCCCAGTTGCACTTACCCCCATCATCACCAAGTGCTTCGAGAGGCTGGTCCTGGCACACCTCAAAAGCTGCCTACCCCCCACACTGGATCCCTATCAGTTTGCCTACCGCAAGAACAGGAGTACGGAGGATGCCATCTCAACGGCACTTCACTCCGCCCTCTCCCACCTCGACAACAGAGACACTTACGTAAGAATGCTGTTCATCGATTACAGCTCAGCATTCAACACCATTATACCATCAAAACTGATCACCAAACTCGGTAACCTGGGCATCGACCCCTCCCTCTGCAACTGGATACTGGACTTTCTAACCAACAGACCCCAGTCTGTTAGGTTAGACAAGCACACCTCTTCAACCCTCACCCTGAACACCGGCGTTCCACAGGGCTGTGTGCTGAGCCCCCTCCTCTACTCCCTCTTCACCTATGACTGCACACCTGTACATGGTACTAACACCATCATCAAGTATGCAGATGATACAACGGTGATTGGCCTCATCAGCAACAACGATGAGTCGGCCTACAGGGAGGAGGTCCAGCACTTAGCAGCATGGTGCGCTGACAACAACCTGGCCCTTAACTCCAAGAAGACCAAGGAGCTCATTGTAGACTTCAGGAAGTCCAGGGGCGGCACGCACACCCCCATCCACATTAACGGGACGGAGGTGGAACGTGTTTCTAGCTTCAGGTTCCTGGGAGTCAACATCTCCGATGACCTCTCTTGGACCCACAATACCTCAACTCTGATCAAGAAGGCTCACCAGCGTCTCTTCTTCCTGAGGAGACTGAAGAAGGTCCATCTGTCTCCTCAGATCCTGGTGAACTTCTACCGCTGCACCATCGAGAGCATCCTTACCAACTGCATCACAGTATGGTATGGCAACTGCTCTGTCTCCGACCGGAAGGCATTGCAGAGGGTGGTGAAAATTGCCCAACGCATCACCGGTTCCTCGCTCCCCTCCATTGAGTCTGTCCAAAGCAAGCGTTATCTGCGGAGGGCGCTCAGCATCGCCAAGGACTGCTCTCACCCCAACCATGGACTGTTTACCCTCCTACCATCCGGGAGGCGCTACAGGTCTCTCCGTTGCCGAACCAGCAGGTCCAGGAACAGCTTCTTCCCGGCGGCTGTCACTCTACTCAACAACGTACCTCGGTGACTGCCAA
Organism: Amblyraja radiata; assembly: GCF_010909765.2. Classification (NCBI taxonomy): domain Eukaryota; kingdom Metazoa; phylum Chordata; class Chondrichthyes; order Rajiformes; family Rajidae; genus Amblyraja; species Amblyraja radiata. Next base: position 4,109,443 of record NC_045958.1, on the reverse strand, counting down.
TCACCCCCCCACCCCCCGGACACTTATTATCACTTATTATTATTTATTTAAATCATTTGCTATGTCGCTCTTCCAGGGAGATGCTAAATGCATTTCGTTGTCTCTGTATTGTACACTGACAATGACAATTAAAATTGAATCTGAATCTGAATCTGAATCTGAGAGGTCTTTATTCTTTGGAGCTCAGAAGGTTTGGGGGGGGGGGGACTTGATAGAGGTCTTTAAAATTATGAGAGGGATAGACAGAGTTGACATGGATAAGCTTTCTCCATTGAGAGTAGGGAAGATTCAAACAAGAGGACACGATTTGAGAATTAAGGGACAAAAGTTTAGGGGCAACATGAGGGGGAACTTCTTTACTCAGAGAGTTGTAGCTGTGTGGAATGAGCTTCCAGTTGAAGTGGTGGAGGCTGGTTCGTTTTTATCTCTTAAAAATAAATTGGATCGGTATATAGACGGGAAAGGAATGGAGGGTTATGGTCTGAGCGCAGGTAGATGGGACTAGGTGAGACTAAGTGTTCGGCACGGACTAGATGGGCCGAGATGTCCTGCTTCCGTGCTGTAATTGTTATATGGTGATAGCTGATTCTCACGTTGCGAGTTGATACAAGAGGTAACCCGAGTTAAAACTCGTGGTAATAACGTGCGATTAACGTACGGAACTCGTGGACGCAACTTAGAGATTCGTGGCGCTAACGGCAGGTACTCGTGAAACTTGTCGACTCTTGCAAAAAATCAAACATGTTTGAAATTTTCCACGAGTCAATTTTACTCTTGTGGTTAAGAATTGAAACATTTGAACTCGTTGTAATAACGTAGTGGCCCGTGCGTTTACCGTAGTGTATCGTGAGTCTACCGTGGGAACTCTTTAACTCAGCGGGCAGGCAGCAGCAGATTGTGGCTCCCTTCAGTTTCCCAGCGACAATCACCTGCCACGGGAGAGAGATCATGCACTGTTGTAGGTCTCCTTTGCACGTCGGTGTTTCTGTTTTTTTCCACTCATTGTTGGCCCTATTTGTCACCACCCCCACCTACACCCCTCTGCTTCCCGGCCATGTGTGTGACCCCTTCCCTCCCCTCTCCAGCTCCCCACCCATTGCACCGGCGCGGGGGCTTTGCACTGTCTTCACGTCGGCGATGCCAGCAGGTCAGTGCCAGTCGCCCCGGGGCAGTCGCTCCCTTCAGTTTCCCAGGAGGTCGGGATGGGGCTGGAGTTGGGAGGGAAAGGTGGTGGTGGTGGGGGGGGGGGGGGGGGGGGGGGGGGGGGTTAGGTGAGCAGGAGAGTGGGGTTGTTTGCAGTTGCAGAGGGAGGGGGCAATGGCGGTACAGTTCCCAGTCTCAGCTCCTGTCCAGGGGGGTGGCCGGAGACGTCAGGACCAACGGGACACCGACCCCCAGGCCCACCAGGCCCACTGCAAGCACGGAGATCCCAGAGACCCACAGCCAGCGGCAACTCCAGCCCAGCCCCGCTCCAACTCCAGAGGAACACGCTCCCCGTAGGGGCAGAAGCTGATGGTGTGCAAGGTACGTCTTGTTCTTGGGGTGGCGGATGAGGGGGCGCAGCTCGGGCTGTGGGCGAACTGCCACTCGTCACCATAGCGTCCCATCGGGGAGCGGATTCCTCTGGAGTTGGAGCGGGGCTGGGCTGGAGTTGCTGGACATTGTCTCCCTAGTGACGAGAGAGGAAGCAGAGAAGAAGCTGGATTGATCTCTTTGATGTAAAATGCCTTGCATCAAACGTCCGATGTTTATGAGGCATGAAGTGACAGAGAGGAAACTAGATTCATCTAAGGGGCAATATCAAATGGCCAATGTTTTTAATATATCTCGTACCATGTGACAAAATGCCTTTGATGTGATGTATTCTGTAGAAACCTTTATTTTCCTGTACCTCTGACCATGACTAATGTTTGTGGAGTGTGCTAAGGTGACAAAAAAACACTATATAATACGATGTAATTCTGTTGTTCGGAGAAGTGGACTGAGGACAGTGAAGTGTCTGTATTAGTCACTTGACTAGAGTTCTCCCTCCCTTCCATCGGCCGATAATAAGTAAAGTTTTGAACTGGTCTACCACACGTTTGTGTTGTCTGTTTATTAAGAAGCGAACCTGTTAAGTTGTCATGAAAGTAACTTTTTCACGCTGGCCAACTTGTCCTGACTACACGTGTTATAATTAACTTTTCTTACATCCACAGCCCCATTAGGTTTATTAAGATCAGTGTGGGTCTCAGAACCTGCACAGGATTATCATGGCACAGAGGCATTTCCCCCCTGTATGCTCTGGGGAATCTTCAACAAGCCCGGTTAAGTCAGTAAATGTGGAACTGTGAGCATTGTGTGACAAGATGTGGGCCACTAAATCACAACTGCTGTCTGCTGGCACGAATCAAAGTAGATCTATGGGTAGATGGAGAAGACAGTGAAATCAAGCTTCAACACATCAATAAAAAACAATGTGGTTAGTGTTTAGTTTTAGTTTAGTTTCGTTGAGAGATACAGCACGGAAACAGGTCCTCCGGTCCGCACCAACCAGCGATTCCCGACAATTAACACTGCCCTACACGCACTATGGACAATTTTACATTTCTACCAAGCCAATTAACTTACAGTCCTAGGAGTGTGGGGAAAAACTGAAGATCTCGGAGAAAAACCAACCAGGTTACGGGGAGAACATACAAACTCTGTACAGCCAGTCATCCGTAGTCAGGAGCAAGCCCGGGTCTCCGGCGCTGTTAGGCAGTTGTACTACCACTACGCCATCATGCCACCTTGAAGTTAATACCAAAATCTAGCGACCATAGAATTAATGAACTCCAGGTAAACACGGCATAGGAGGCAACCATTTGAACTATCCGCTATACTACTTCTACGCCAGTCAGACTTCCCCAGCCCTTACACCTGATTTTGCAACATTTGTGCACATTAGATCTGCATTCTGAGCTTAGGATAATGAAAGGATCACTGGGCTTGACAGAAGGTGCTGGTTGAACTCAGCGGGTCAGGTAGCAGCTCTGGAGGACGTGGATTGGTGATGATTCGGGGAAGGGTCCCGACCCAAAAGGTCACCTATCCATGTTCACCAGAGATGTTGCCTGACCTGCTGAGCTGTCCAGCATTCTGTGTCCTTTTATGTAAATCAGCATCTGCAGTCCCTTGTTTCTACAGTGCTTGACAGACTGGAAACAAAAATGTATCCCTTGGCGGAGGAATCCAGAACCAGGGATCACAATTTCAAAATAAATGGCAGGCCATATTGGACTGAAATGAGGAGAAAAAAATGTCATGCATAGGGTGGTGAGTTCACTGCTTCCGTGGGCTGAGGAACCTCGGCTATTGAGTTAACATACAACAGACTGATGGATTCCAGGATATTGGGAGAATCAGGGGAGATGATGAGATTGCAGGATATATTCAGAGGTAGAAGATCAGTCACGAACTTAATGAAGAGTAGATTGAGTATGAAAAGGCACATTTCCCACCTTATTGTTGAGATAATAAAAACAGAAGAGGTGGGAAATGTGGCTTTTCATACTCAATGGGATAGGCATGTTTCAATTGATTTTGAAAACATTGGCTAGAATAATTTCTTATTATCCTTAATTTTATGGCTAATACAGAAGGCAGCAGGAATCAATTATGTTTGTATGTCAGGCAGATGGTGTAGTTCTAGCACTAGCCTTTCACTGTTATTTCAACTGTTGCAACATACCATTTTCCAGACTGATTGATTTTAGCTTAATTAATTGTCATAATAGGATATCACCTTGCAACTTATGCTTCAGACTGATAACCACTTCAATATTTTAATCTTCTTCATTAGTCCCACTTGAAAAACAACTGGACCCTAATATTTTGTCTCAATTGAGTCTAAAGTAAATATTTCATGCCCACGATGGTCACCATCGGCAAGACCAGTAATTATTAGTCACACGTCCTTGCCTTTGAGAAGATCACAGGGATCCACTTGGATTCTGCAAGTATGGCCACAGTGCTGTTAAGTAACTTAAAGTAACTTAAAGCCAAGATGAAGAAGCAATGGTATATTTCTAAGATAGGAATTAATATGATTAGATGTGATGGACCCGTGCACTGCTCCTCTTGTTCTTGTAGGTGTCAAAGAATATAGATTCAAAAAGATGCTGTCTTTGCATTGGCATTTAGTCACAGTCATACAGCATGGAAACAGGCCCCTTTGGCCCAATTTGTCCACACGAACAAAATGCCCCATCTACGCTAGTCCCACCTGCCTACATTTGGCCCATATCTGTCTATAACTGTCTATACTATTTTGTAGGGGGCGCTGCTCTGGCAGCAGCCATGTCAGCAGCGCGTCAGTTTTTTCAACTTTTTTTTATTTTTTAGTATGTTTTAAAGTATGTGTTTAATGTTCCTTTGTGTGTTTTGTGTGGGGGGTGGTGTGGGGGGGGGGGGGGGGGTGAGGGGGGAAACCGCTTCGGTCGCCTCCTCCACGGCGAGGCGACTTTTTCCAGGTCGCCTCCCCCGTGGCCTAACAACAAGGATCGGCGCGGCCTTTCCCGGAGACGCGCCCGGGACTTCAGCGGCGGGCGCAGCGTGGACTCTCGGCGTGGAGCGGGTGAGCCCTCGCTGGGGCTCGCTGGAGGGGAGCGCTCCGTTTCGCTGGCCCCCGGCAGCCTGAAGTCGCGGCCTGAAGCCGCGGTCTGCAGAGCTCCAGCTGGTGCGGCGTCTACAGCCCGGGATCCCTCGTGGGGGACCCGGGGGGAGAAGAAGCCACCACTGCCGGCCCGCGGCCAACTTCTACCGCGGGGCCGGCATGGACTTACCATCACCCCTGGAGGGGAGCTTCGACCGCCAGCCCTGCAGTCTACGGTGCTTCTGGCTGCGGCGGGGACTTTAAATCTCGACCGCCGGCCTGCGGCCTACACCAACTTAAAGCCGCGGTCTCCGGTGAGGAAGAGCCGATCCTGGACTGACTCTGGACTCTGGTCCTGACCACGGGGGAGAAATTGAGGAGGACTGGCCAAATTTTGTGCCTTCCACCACAGTGGTGAATGCTGTGGTGGGTGTTTGTGTTACATTTTTATTGTGGTTGTGTGTTCTTTATTATTGTATCGCTGCTGACAACCCAAATTCCACCGACCCTGGTTGTGGTAATAAATTCTATCTAAATTCTATCTAAATTCTAATTCTATCTAATACCGGAGAATCATACTGCCTGAAAACGAGACCCTTTGGCCCAACTGTTTCAAGTGTTCTGAAGAAGGGTTCCAACCTGAAATGTCGTGCATCCTTTTTCTCCAGAGATGCTGCTTGATCCACTGAGTTACTCCATCACTTTTTGTTTATCTTCGGTATAAACCAGCATCTGCAGTTCCTACTTCTAGTCGCCTATACACATGAAAGCACCACAGCCCACTCCGGCAGTGGATTCCAGATTACAAACATTACCTATGTGATGAAGCTCTTCCACAGGTCCCCTCAAAACTCTTACCCCTAATGCCATCTATTGTGCCAGTGGAGGAAGATGTAATGTGTGGGCCAGTGACTGGTGTACTAGTCAAAGGTAAGCGGAGAGGCCATTGAGGTATTAATGTAAAATAGGATATTACAAAGTGGAAGTTTCTTCAAATGCTTTCATTTTTGAAAGTGGCATTTCCAATTAGAAACAACATTAGAAGAAATATATAGGTAAAATATAACAAAACACAGTGACATAGGCCTTATAGCGATACTATACGATATGATACAATATAACTTTATCCTAGGAGGGAAATTGATCTGCCAGCCATAAAAACACAAAATACATGAAACATTAAATTAAAATGACAAGAGGAAAGGTTTGGGGATGTACAAAGATTGGGAAGAGGAGAGGGGTTGGAAGGCGAGTCAATCTCAGTCTACCCCATGACAGAAGGGGGAGAAGTTGTACTGTTTGATAGCCACAGGGAAGAAGGATCTGCTGTGGCGTTCTCTACTGCATCTTGGTGGAACCAGTCTGTTGCTGAAGGCACTCCTCAGGATGACCAGTGTGTCACGGAGGGGGTGAGCTGTGTTTCCAAGGATGCTCCGCAGTTTGAGGAGCATCCTCCCCTCCAAGGCCACCTCCCATGAATCCCATGAAGCCTTCCTGATGAGTTTGTTAATCCTGTTGGCGTTCGCTGCCTTCGCCCTACTGCCCCAGCACATGCCAGCGAAGAAGATGGCGCTGGCTAGCACCAATTGGTCGAACATCTGCAGCATCTTACTGAAGATGTTGAAGGAGCGGAGCCTTCTCAAAACGTACAGCCGGCTCTGTCCCTTCTTGTACAGGCCCCCAGCGTTCCTGGACCAGTCCAGTTTACTGTCCAGGTACACTCCAAGGTATCTGTACTCCCTGGTAAACTGCACATCCACACCATTGATGGAAACAGGGGACAGGGTTTGTTCCTCTCCTCCTAAAGCTCACCATTAACAGTCTGGCAAATAACCACTGATACAATGGAAAACGTATTTTGATATTGGATGCTGGTGAACTTAAAAAATAATTTGTCTCGAGAATTGCAATAATGTTAAGCATATCAGCATTATACAAAACTGCACACGATATCCAGGCAATAAAGTCTGCATAGCAAATTAATGTTGCAGTTGGGATATTCCGTTTTGAAGATAGCAATAATCCCAGTGACAATTTCTTAAAATCTAGTTCTAATTATGGAAATGCAACACTTTTTTATTTTGTTATAGCAATCTATTTGGACTTCACCAGAGACATGGATTTGTTCCTAACCTGGAAAAGGATATGAAAGAGGTAAAATACATCCACAATGGTGATATTACAGATTGATGTACAGATTTCTGATGATCAAATATACTGCAGACAATGGAAGTCGAGTGTGTTGTTCAGCCACATCTTTATTGCGCTAATGGTGCAAATGAATAAGGAAATATTGCTATCCTTAACCACCAAGCACAACAGCATTAGCAGAACTGAACTTAAAAATCTGTCCATTATAACTCAATGCAATGACCTTATCTACTTTGCCTCAATAGAAAGAAAATGTCCTTGGAGTTATTTTGGAATTTGCTCACAATCCTACCACCTTAAACATAATGGAAATCTGGAATTATTCTCCACATTTGCTGAATAGCAAACCCACGATAAAGGTGAAATAGTCTACTCCAATTATATTGTACCCATGTACCTCAAGGTACTATAATTTAAAAAAAACATGCATAAACTATAGATAGTAAAGATTCCTTCAACAATGGACTTTTGTGCACCCCATAGCTTTCTAACTCTTATTATCCCCTGTTGACTCAAATATTTAATGGGAATAAGTCTTAAATGCAAAAGAGGCGCCAACTTCCTGAAAATATTGAACTTAAAGCAGATGGATTGCAATATGCATGTCCTTCAGTGTGACTGATCCAGAAAAAAATAGATTACAAGGATTGGTGGAATATCAGAAAATAATATCAAAAGATATTCTGATTATTACATGAATGATTCATTTTGACTATGCTGCCATTAAACTGTAAAGTTGGCATTGTACTAGTTTTGACCACAAAACCATTTCAACCACATTATTTACAAGAGAATCAATTTAGTTTCCCTGTGGCCTGAACACAAAGTTTTATTAGAAATCCTGATTTTATAAGAAACCTGCTTACAAGCCATAGCAGACAATCAGACATCGTATGGACCATCTGAGTTGATTATAAATCCCTGAGGTCCATAAGAATCAATCAACATCCTTCTTCCAATTACAGCAATGTTTTGTTTAGGTAGTATCTTTAGTTTTAGTTTGGAGATACAGCACGGAAACAGGCCATTCGGCCCAACGAGTACGTGCCGACCAATGATGCCCGCACACTAACACCATCCTACACAAACTAGGAACAATTTACATTTATACCAAGGCAACTAACCTACAAACCTGTACATCTTTGGAGTGTGGGAGGAAACCGAAGATCTGGGAGAAACCCCACGCAGGTCACGGGGAGAACGTACAAACTCCGTACAGACATAGAAACATAGAAACATAGAAATTAGGTGCAGGAGTAGGCCATTCGGCCCTTCGAGCCTGCACCGCCATTCAATATGATCATGGCTGATCATCCAACTCAGTATCCTAACTCATGCACCCGTAGTCAGGATCAAACCTAGGTCTCTGCCGCTGGAAGGCAGCAACTCTACCGTTGCGCTACAGTGCCACCCTTGTTGCGCCATCTTTCCTCTCTGATTTTGCTCATATCCAATGTGTGACCAATTTTCTGCTTTAACTTGTTTTTTCTTCAGCTCTTCTTTACCTTTTGGTTGACTGCTTGGGATTGGATATGTGGGCAATCTGCTGCATGCAAGTTTTCCCTTATCAGCAGAGCCATTGTGCACATCACAAGCCAACCTGTCCTAATTCATCACATATTGTAAAATAGCCTCGTGGTCTAAGCATTAAACTTTTTACCAACAAATGTGTTCAATTATAATTTGTGCTGAGTTAGTTTTAACTTTTAAGGGACACAAATCTCTGCATCCATTCATATGTGCAAATCTTTTTTTTATCCTCCTGGTAGATTTCCGTGCTCCTGATTCTTCTTTCAAACAAAACATTTTCCAAGTGTTTTTGTCAATCATTGTTCCTGTGGGGTAAGTATTTTCTGGATTCCTGGTATTTCACCATACAGCAGGTGGGCTACAGACTCTAACGTCTCAAGAATACTCAGTCTAAAGAAGGGTCTCGAACTGAAACGTCACCCATTCCTTCTCTCCAGAGATGCTGCCTGTCCCGCTGAATTACTCCAGCATTTTGTGTCTATCCTAATGCTCTGCTTTGTCCAAACACAAAGATTAGATTACCACTTATATTTCAATAGAATGCACACAGGCTCCAAAACAGCTTAATTTAACTTTACTCGTGTCTACTTTGCTGCTTTAGATAAAAACAGGCAGGCTAGTCGTAACAATTCTGGAGGAGAAGTGAGAGGAAAATTATCATTTTAACATTACGCCAAAATTAGAAATTGATGGAAGTGTTTCTGCTTTATTTACAAAGCAACTGATTCAACATTGCAAGAAATCTTCCCAACTGCCTATTCATTAAGATGTTCTGCACTTGCGATTTTTTCTCTCTTTTCCGCTAATTGCTTCTGGGAGCAAAATGTTAACATGGTTTCACTATTTATAGTTTTTTTTTGCTTGATAAGAGTTTATCAAGTACCAATTAACAAGAAAATAAGCAGTTTCATTCATGGGTGCCTTCAAATATACATGACATTGATGATATCAATGTAAGAGGTGGCATTAATGCAGAGGGGAGAACTGGCTGTGATCCAGTATAAAGTAGGAGATGTTGGAAAAAAACAACTCAACAGTTTCAGCTTATGCAACTACACCTTTACATGCATACACCAGCAGATTTCATTTACCTAGACATATTAAAGGAGTTGGGGAAAAAAAGCCCAGTTTTTCCCCATTGCAAGTAGGAGCATGCCTGTTTTCTCACATGAGAGATGAATTTTATGACATTTGGGCTGTTTCTAAGTAAATTGCAACTACAGATAATGCTGTGCATCATCAATCAGAGGGGGCTTCGGCAGTTTTTGCCTGCATATGGCATCTTTCCCTTCTTACTTTAATAATACTGCTTGTGCAACCTGTCCTAATTCAGCTCTGCTTGCTTTGAGGATACCCACCTATTCCTCAAAGACAAATGCAACCGAGAAGCAAATGATAAATTGTCAGTCCGCTCCTCGTTTCAGGACTTATACACAAATATCTCTGCAGAGATAGAATCCATCAGACAATTATTGATCTTTGTGTCATACAAAATGTTGCAGGGGAGATTGCCTCAGATCCTCAGATCCACCTTCCACCTGGACCTGTCGTGACTGTGTTTCCAAGTAGACTCTAAAGCTCGATCAGTACCATAATATTTCAATGGTGGTACATCAATGACGTTCAGGTTTATTGTTATCATTATCATGGGTCCCGCAGTACAGTGAAAAAGCTTTGTTTTGCATGATATCCAATTAGATCAGAGAATATTATAGAAACATAGAAACATAGAAATTAGGTGCAGGAGTAGGTCATTCGGCCCTTCGAGCCAATATGATCATGGCTGATCATCCACCTCAGTATCCCGTACCTGCCTTCTCTCCATACCCTCTGATCCCCTTAGCCACAAGGGCCACATCTAACTCCCTCTTAAATATAGCCAATGAACTGGCCTCAACTACCCTCTGTGGCAGAGAGTTCCAGAGATTCAATACTCTCTGTGTGAAAAAAGTTTTTCTCATCTCGGTTTTAAAGGATTTCCCCCTTATCGTTAAGCTGTGACCCCTTGTCCTGGACTTCCCCAACATCGGGAACAATCTTCCTGCATCTAGCCTGTCCAACCCCTTAAGAATTTTGTGAGTTTCTATAAGATCCCCTCTCAATCTCCTAAATTCTAGAGAGTATAAACCAAGTCGATCCAGTCTTTCTTCATAAGACAGTCCTGACATCCCAGGAATCAGTCTGGTGAACCTTCTCTGCACTCCCTCTATGGCAATTTATAATTTCAATTATAAAAGATCCAGCAAAAGGGAGGATACAGAATGGCAAATAAGGCCTTGTCACCCATCAGTCCCATAGTCAGAATCCAATGTCCTCACCAGAATGGAGGTGAATCAAACAGTAACCTACCTTATGGATTCAGAAGCCTGGTAACAGAGAGGAAGGAGCTGTTCTTGATCAATTTCCAGCTTCTGTTCCTTCTGCCTGATGGGACCAAGGAGAAGGAGGAATGACTGGGGTGAAACAAGTCTTTGGTTTTATCGGCTGCATTTCCAAGTGTAGATGGAGTCAATGGTGAGGAGTCTGGGCTGTGTGATAGACTGAGATACCTCGACACTCTGCAATTTCTTGCCGTCTTCCCAAACCAAGCTACAATCCAACAGTATGCTTTTAATGGTGCTTCTATAGAAGCCTGTAAGAGTATTTGAAGATATGCCGAATTTCCTCCGTTTCCCAAGGAAGTCAAGGCTTTGGTGTGCCTTCTTGAATGTTGCATCAATATAGTTGGTCCACGACACATCGCCAGTCATATTAACACCAAGGAACTTGAAGCTCTCAACCAATTCCACTTCATCACCATTGATGCTGATCAGGGCAATGTACTCAACCAAACTTCATAAACACTTGTTTAGAAACATAGAAACATAGAAATTAGGTGCAGGAGTAGGCCATTCGGCCCTTCGAGCCTGCACCGCCATTCAATATGATCATGGCTGATCATCCAACTCAGTATCCCGTACCTGCCTTCTCTCCATACCCTCTGATCCCCTTAGCCACAAGGGCCACATCTAACTCCCTCTTAAATATAGCCAATGAACTGGCCTCGACTACCCTCTGTGGCAGGGAGTTCCAGAGATTCACCACTCTCTGTGTGAAAAAAGTTCTTCTCATCTCGGTTTTAAAGGATTTCCCCTTTATCCTTAAGCTGTGACCCCTTGTCCTGGACTTCCCCAACATCGGGAGCAATCTTCCTGCATCTAGCCTGTCCAACCCCTTAAGAATTTTGTAAGTTTAAAACGATATTGGGATGAGGATAGGTGATTGTGAGTGGGATATTTGTTACACTGATTGTATTGGGAAGGGTGATTATAGAGTGATGGGTTGTATATATGACTAAGATACTGTATAGTATATGAGGGTTTTTCTTTTCTTTTTCTTTTTTTCTTTTTGTATGGCTTTGTAAATATTTGATTAGTGTTCAAATGTAAATAATTTGGTGTACATATAGTGGCTGGTGTACATATGGTGTACATATAGCTGCTAAATTTGTATAAGATAATTACAAGCAGTTGAATAAGGGGTGGGAATTAATAAGCTTTGGCTTCTTCCTGCTCCTTTTCGGACACATATGATTTCATTTATTTATAGATATTTTTTATGACACTTTATAAATATTTTTGTTTTGTTTTGTTGTATGCTGTTTCACACTTGCTTTTTATTCTTTTATTCTGTTCGAAATAAATAATAAAAAAATATTAAAAAATAAAATAAGTCATGATCTAGCACCATCATCTTGCTGACATTGAGGGAGAGATTGGTGTCCTGACACCAGTTTACTAAATTCACTATTTCCTTCCTGAACTTTGCCTTGAAATTGTTCATAACTCAGCCCATCTGCAAACATGTTCATAAGTTCATAGGTTATAGGAGCAGAATTTGGCCATTCAGCCAATCAAGTCTACTCCACCATTCAATGACCCGAGGTCATAGCCCCAGAATAAAAGGACATACCTTTACAATACAATACAATACAATACAATACAATACCTTTTATTTATCATTTGAACCTCACATGAGGTTCAAACGAAATTTGGTTTCTGCAGCCATACAAAAAAAGAACCAAGACACACACCAACACAATTCAATTCACATAAACATCCATCACAGTGAGTCTCCTCCTCACTGTGCCCCGCAAAGCGGTCTCCCACCGGGGACCTGCGAGCTCCCGGTGTCACCATCCACCGGAGTCGGGTCGCAGCAGCTCGCCGCCGCAGCTCTCCACGCTCCGAAGCTGGGCAGCTCCACGGAGGTAGGTCCACAGCTCCACAGCTCCACAGCTCCACAGCTCCACAGCTCCACAGCTCCACAGCTCCACAGCGGTAGGTCCGCAGCTCCACAGCTCCACAGGCTCCGTGACTTCAGCCCCCAGGTCGCTCCGGTCCGAGGCCGCTCCACGGCGCTAGGCCCCAACGGCAACGGAGACCCGACAGGGAAAAGGTCGGGTCTCCATGCAGGGAAGAGATTTAAAAGTTTCCCCCACCCAAATAACAGATGAGATGAGGAGATGTTTCTTTAGTCCGAGGGTGGTGAATCTGTGGAATTCATGGCCACAGAGGCTGCGGAGGCCGTCAATGGATATTTTCAAAGCGGATTCTTGATTAGTACGGGTGTAAGGGGTTATAGGGAGAAGGCAGGAGAATGGGGTTGAGAGAGAAAGATCGATCAGCCATGATTGAATGGCGGAGCAGATTTGATGGGCCGAATTGCCTAATTCTGAGCCTGGAATTTATGAACTTATGAATACGATGGGCTAAATGGTTTCCTTCAAAGTTGTGAATTGATATGATTCTAACGAGACTGCAGATGTTGGAAACTGCTGGAGGAACTAACCAGGTTAAGCTGCATTTATGGAGACTAAGGGATGACCAACATTTCGGTTCAAGACCCTGCATCAAACTGTAGTATATTAGTTGGCATTTAACTATGGAAAATTGTTGAACTGTACAATTACTACCTGACCTGCAGTGTATTTCTGTATTTTTACATCTAATTATTTTAAGGGTATTAACTATTTAAATTTGCTCCAATTTCAGTCCACCATAGACGTTGCGTGCAATTCTGGTTCATAGCTCCTTCAATTTAAATGTGTTTTTAAAAATAAAATACATTTTATGTGGCAGCCTTTCCCCATCAGCATATTTTCATTGGTAGATTAGTCAAATCGTGCTCATTGACTCCTCCTGGTTAAGACTGCTCAGCTGTGAAAAGCACTGCTGACCTTAATGACAGTGTGATAGTTTTGAAATGAAGTGTTTGTCAAAAAGTATTTTCATGTCGCATTAATAATTTATGTGGGAGTTCAGCAAGCATTTATTAAACCTCAGTAAACAAGTCTCCTTGGTTGTGAAAAGAATAATACTCATGGAATTAATGGGATGAAAACAGTCACATTATAAACAAGAATATGATGTACAAGCACCGCTGTTTGGTGTAAAGCCCCTGTCCCACGATGCATGTTTACCCAAGGGCTCTCCCGAGTTAAAACTCGTGGTACTTCATCACGAGTATTTTTTTACTCTTGGACATTTTTCACAGTGTTGAAAAAACTTCCCGGGTTTCCGCGTTTCCCCGAGTACCTGCCGTCGGCATTACGAGCCGCTACGAGATATCCACGAGCTCCGACGTAGCTGCTACGTACATTCTAAGTACTTACCATGAGTTTGATTTTTTTTTAAACTCGGGAGAGCTCTTGGGTAAACTCCCATCGTGGGACAGGGCCTTAAGGATAAGGATCGGGTGTATAAGGGAAAGGATAAAAAGGCTTTTATTCTTGGTCTCTGTCTGTTCAAAAATGAGATGGGAATTGACTAAGTGATATAGCTCAGTATTTCTTTACTTGTGACTAAGAGCAGGACATGTAAAATGAATAATGGAAATACAGATACATTTTTTTCATTTTAGAAATCACTAAAAAATTATGTAGAAGAAAAAAAAATATATATAGACAATATTATGAAGCATTTATTAATGTTGCCATTCATGGTTACCTTGATGATTAACATGTTAATGTTTGTACCAATGTGCAACGTTTCATTTGTGGATAATCACATTGTGTAGGCACAGAAGGACACAAAGTGCTGGAGTAAATCAGCCAGTCAGGCAGCATCTCTGGAGAAAATGGATAGGTGACATTATAAGAGAAAGAAGAGGGGTTTTGACCAGAAACGTCACCTACCACAATTATTGTGATATCCCCGATCCATGTTCTCCAGAGATGCTGCCTGGCCGGCTGAGTTACTCCAGTACTTTGTGGCCTTTTGTGTATTAGCTAGCATCTGCAGTTCCTTGTTTCTCTATTGTGTAGGCTTACCTGTCTGAAAAACTATTGGAGTTTCTCAGCTCAAGCTTCTACAATAGGAGTAAAGCCCCTGTCCTACTTGCATTCTTGGCTCACAAATTACGAGACCTCGTGGTCGCTTGAGGCGTACGGGCATTGTATGGATGCGCGGGGCCGGTCCCAGTTAGAAGCGCGGAGAGGTATGGAGTTGTGCTGGGCCGGTCCCGACATCGCGCGGGGCTCAGAAATTCTTGCAGTGAACAAAATCTTCGCACGCCAACCGCCTGTCGCGGAACTGACGACCAAAGTGGGACAGGCCCAAGACCCTGGCGCGACGCAACGTCTCACCTCCAACAGCAGCAGAGGCAGGCAAACGATCGCCGAACTCGGCCTGGGGCTCACGGCCGTTGCGGTCCGGATCCGCCCCCACTTCTACTCTCAGAGCGGGGCCAAGAAAATTGAAGTAGACACAAAATACAGGAGTAACTCAGCGGGACCAGCAGCATCTCTGGAGAGAAGCAACGGGTGACGTTTCGGGTCAAGACCCTTCTGTCAGACTGAAGAAGAGTCTCGACACGAAACGTCACCCATTCCTTCTCTCCGGAGATGTTGCCGGTCCCGCTGAGTTACTCCTGCATTTTGTGTCTATCTTCAAATTACGTCACGCGCTCCAGACGACCTTCGCTCGACTGTCTCGGCTCAATGCGACTACGAGGTCGCGTAATTTGCATGCCAAGGACACGTAAGTGGGACAGGCTCTTAAAGTTTTTTAATGCCGCAGCACACACTCTAAATAATTGTGATATCTGCCTGTGATGTGCACAGCTAACCTGCACCTTGATGTAATGCATAGAAATCGTGTGGTTATTCGCCAAGTTGACTATCTATGCCCATGTTATCTGCGTCTTTCCCAATGTAGTGGCGCTGGTCGATCAAGTCAGGTCAAGCAGTCTCGGTATTTCTTTCTTGCTAATAACGCTTTCTCACGGGGCGACTTGACGCAAGAGTTAACCAGAGTTGAACATCGTGGGAACCTCTTGCGATAACCATACGGCATTCGTGGACCACCGTGGACCACCGTGGCGCTAATGGCAGGTAATCGTGTAACTTGGTGACTCGGGAGAAAATTCAAACAAGCTTGAATTTCTCCAAGAGTGACTTGTACACTTGTGGTTGAGTATTGCAACATTATATGCACGTAGTGGCCAGTGCGATATCCGTAATAACTCTTGCGGTTACCGTGGGAACTCCTGCGGAAGCTGGACAGAGGGGACAGAAGGTGAGTAAAAATTGTCTTCTGTGGGATTGAATTTAAAAAATAAAGATTTGCATCCGCATATGGACATCAACTTATTCATGAGTTATGTTAATGAGATTCAAGAAAATAACTATAATCTTTAAAAGGGACTTTACTGAAAGGTTACGCATTTTTATGGTCCGTGAGAAATGTTTCACATGTACTTCTTTGAGAGATACAGCTCGGAGTCCTCGCCGACTAGCGATCGATGCCTTTCCGAAGCAGGGTCCGGAACGCTACCAATCAATGTTGTACAGAGACCCGTGTAAGGAGTGAACTGCACATGCTGGTTTAAACCGAAGACAGACACAAAAAGCTAGAGTAACTCAGCGAGTCAAGCAGCATCTCTGGAGAAAAATAGGTGATGTTTCGGGACGAGACACATCTTCAGACTCAATTCCGATTAGGATGTCTGAAGAAGGGTTCCGATTCGAATCGCCACCTATTCTTTTTCTCCAGGGATGCTGCCTGACCCGCTGACTTACTCCAGCTTTTTATGTTTTTCTTCCCAGATCTGACTTACCTGCTGAGTTACACCAACATTTTGTGTCCTTCTGTGCGTATTAACCAGCATCTGCAGTTCCTTTAGACATTACCTAACTTCAGATTTTAGAGATATAGCACGGAAACAGGCCCTTCGGCCCACCGAGTCCGCGCCGACCACCTATTCTTATACACTCCAGGGACAATTTTACAATGTTACCGAAACCGATTAACTTACAAACCTGTAATCTCTGGAGTGTGAGAGGAAACCGGTGCACTCGGAGAAAACCCACGCGGTCACAGGGAGAACATACAAACTCCATACAGACTGCACCCATGGTCAGGATCGAACCCCAGTCTCTGGGGCTGTGAGGCAGCAACTCTACCACTGTGCCGCATGTAGTCAGATTTAATAAATTGCTGGTGTTGCTTCCAAAGACAGAGGCACTGATAATATTAGATCAGAATTGCATCTTTCCGCTAATAGAGTCAATTATTAGTCAATTAATAATAGAATCAATTATTGTTGGTGACATTTCACCTACGAATATCAGACTATTTTCGCAGAGGTAAGGGCCAATTAGGCATAGCAAAAGGTATGAACACTTTTAAACATTTTTTTCCGACTATTTTGTCAAATGCAAATACAGGGAAAATGATCAAAGTGTTCACATGGCTCACTCTGTTAGAAGCGTTCTGAGTTTAAATGTTCCGTGTATTCCTTCTTAAAGTATACATTTTTGTGTGGCCAGGGGTGCGATTGAGAACAGCTGGGAAAGGGCGGAGGGGGCGTCACGAATAACAGCGATTCCCTGGCCATATTATGGCCCATTCCCCAACCGTAACATTAATCAAGCTCGGTCTAACTCCGCCTTCACACCATCCCCCTGTGACATGGGTTAGTCATCGCTGGGCGGGCTGTGGGCCGAATGGCCTGCCAACGGGAGTCAGAGACTTGACACTGAGATCCATTGTGCAGGAAGGAACTGCGGATGCTGGTTTTTACCGAAGATAGACACAAACGTCACCTGTTAATTTTCTCCAGATATGTTGCCTGACCCATTGAGTTACTCCAACACTATGAACATTGAATTATTTAATTTTAGGTAACTTACACTCTCTCTCTCTCCCCCGCCCACCCCCTCCTGCAGTAAATGTCGGTTAACCAGTCCAAGGTTTGCAACGATGGTTCCCTCTTGGGATCACACTATCCCTAGCCAACAATTGGCCTATCAGGGAACCAAATATAGACATAAAGTGCTGGAGTGACTCAGTGGGTCAGGCAGCATCTCTGGAGGAAAGGGTTAGGCGACATTTCGGGTCGGGGCCCCTCTTCAAAATACCCTGCTGAGGTCATCTGTTGTTGGCCCTGATTTGTCCCGGTCTTTTCTTGCTTCCAGTTCCCTCCTACAATCATCCCGAAGAAGTGTCCCGACCAAAAATGGAATCTATTCCTTTTCTCCAGAGATGCTGCTTGGCCCGCTGAGTTACTCCAGCATTTTGTGTCTAACTTGCTGATTCAGACAGTTTTTGATTATCAAGGATTCTGCGCTGACTCTTTACTCTGAAACACACGTTGGAAATTTAAACTTGGGCGCAACTAACATCGTCTTATTACCGTGGGAACTCTTTAACTCAGCGGGCAGGCAGCAATTGATTGTTGCTCCCTTCAGTTTCCCAGGGGGTCGGGACGGGACTGGAGTTGGGAGGGAAAGGTGGAGGAGTCGAGGGAGAGGAGGGGGAGACAGATGGGGGTGTCTTCATTTACTGGCGGCGGGTGTCTGTCACTGAAACGGGCAGGTGAGATTTCACATCCACCTTGTGTGTGCCTCTCTCTCTCTCTCCCTCCCTCCCTCTTACACAGGATGAGAGACTCTGCCTCTGTGAGTGTACGTCTCTTTCTCCCCCTCTCCCACACACAGTAAGACCGAGGTACTGTGCTCAGTCCATCTGTGTCTCCCACATACACAGTAAAACTCTGCTTTGTGTGTGTATATACGTCTCCCCTCATTTCTCTCTCCCCCCCACCTCTCTCTTTCTCCCCCTCCCCCACACACAATAAGACCGATGTATTCTGCTTAGTATCTCTTCGCTCCCACACACACAGATAGACCAAGGTCATGTGCGCTCTTTCTCTACCGCCAGTCACCCCGAAGTACATCACAATGCCTCTGTGCCTCTCTCTCTGTCTCTCTCCCCCTCTCTCCTAAGTAATGTGGCATCTTCCTGCAGTAAAGTCACGGAAATAGTACAGGCATGTCTCCAAATGAGCCAATTCAACCAAGGGAGGATATTTATAGTGTGTGAAAAAAAAGTGACATCATTTGTGCCACGTGATGATTTAACTACACTTCACAATGTTCATTTAAGATTTAACGGGAAAGCTCGGGAGACGGACAAGTCACTCGCACAAATAACAGAAATGCCGAGTACCGTGGGAACTCTTTATCTACCCCCCGTTATATCGTGTGATATCGTGCTAGACCACGACCACTTCACTCTGGTTACATCTTGCGTCAAGTCGCCCCGTGAGAAAGCGCTTTAAAGCAGCCAGAGATACATTGTGTTCTGCCACACTTCTTGTCCATACAAATGAGGTGCAAGGATATGCCACTCGGCCCTTCAATCCTGCTGAATCATTTAGTAAAGTCATGGCCAAGAGGTGCAGACATCTCTGAACTTGGCACAGCAATAGGGTGAGAGGGGCAATGTGTAAAGGAGATGTGCAGGTCAACTTTTTTTACACAAAGGGTAAAAAAAGTTGACCTGCAACACATTGCCAGAGTGGATGGTGCAGGCAGACACAATATAGGCATTAAAGAAGCATCTGGAAAGCCACATGGAAATGGAGGGATATGAATTATGTGCAAGTTGAGTTGAAATACTGTAGAGTCATAGAGTGTTTCAGTGTGGAAACAGGCCCTTCGGCTCAACTTGCCCACACCGGCCAACAATGTCCCAGCTACGCTAGTCCCACTTGCCTGCACTTGGTCCATATCCCTCCAAACTTGTCCTATCCATGTACCTGTCTAACTGCATGTTAAATGAGGGGATAGTCCCAGCCTCAACTACCTCCTCTGGCCGCTTGTTCCATACTTTGTGTGGAAAAGTTACCCCTCGGATTCCCATCACATCTTTTCCCCTTCACCTTGAACCTATGTCCTCTGGTCCTCGATTCCCCTACTCTGAGCAAGAGACTGTGCATCTACCCGATCTATTCCTCTCATGGTTTTGTACTTCTCTATAATATACCCCCTCATCCTCCTGCGCTCCATGGAATAGACACCCAGCCTACTCAACCTCTCCCTATAGCTCACACCCTCTAGTCCCGGCAACATCCTCGTAAACCTGGCAACATCCTCAGATGATGGTCCTGGCATCATGATTGGGATAGACATTGTACTTGTGCTGTGCTGTGCTGTGCTATGTTCTATGACACATAAAATATCTTGATTTCACCATCTTAAACCATCTCAATGCATTTTATTTCTATGAAGTAAGGTTGATGAGAAGTTTTAGCTTTAATTGGTGGAAACACAGCACTTAAATAGGAATCGTCCTTCTTAATTGTTTTTTTCTGTGAGGTTTGTTGACAATACAATACAATTTATTGTCATTTGAGCCTCAGTGAGGCTCAAACGAAATTCTGTTTCCACAGCCATACAAACAAAGACAATTTCCTACAGACATACACACAATTTAATTCACACGAACATCCATCACAGTGGACCCACTGTGATGGAAGGCAAAGTATTTTCTCTCCCCTGTTCTCCATGTCTCTCCCGATGTCCAAGCCCCAGGCGGGCGATGATAAGTCCCACGGCCATTTTAGGCCGTGCCGGGCGATTTACGGCCCCGCTCCCGGTCTAAAAGTCTCAATGTTGGAGCCCCGGCGGGCGCTGGAATGTCCCACGGCCATGAAGCCGCGCCGGGCGATGTATGACCCCGCTCCAGGTCGTTCCAACCCCGCGACACGGGCTGGAGAGTCGCGTTGCGGGAGCTCCGGGAAGCGGTCTCTCTCTCCCCCCGGACACGCGAGCTCCCGATGTCCCGACAGTCCACCGGACCTGCGGCTGCGTTGCTGGAGCCTCCGAGCCCCAGGAGTCGAGTCGCAGCATCGAGTCACCACCGCTCCCCACGCTCCGAGGCCGGCCAGCCCCATGATGGTGAGTAGTCCGCAGCTCCGCAGTCTCCCGAGCCCCCGGGTCGTTCAGGTTGGAGGCCGCTCCACGGTGCTAGGCCCCAACGACAATGGAGACCCGACAGGGAAAAGGTCGGGTCTCCCGGACAGAGAAGAGATTTTAAACGGGGTCTCCCTCCCCCCCCCCCCCCCCCCCCCCCCCCCGCCCCCCACATATACACATTTAAAACTAGTATTAAAAAACACCAACACTACATTTAACTAGACAAAAAATAAAAAAAGACAGACAGGCTGTAGGGGCCACTGCAACGGGTGAGTCGCGCCGCCAACAATAGCAAGACCAGTGTTTATTATCCCTTCCTATTAACTCCAGAAAGTGATGATTAAGTACCTCTTGAACTGCTACGATTGTTCTGGTCACAGTTTAAGGATAAGGGGGAAATCATTTAGGACCGAGATGAGGAAACATTTTTCACACAGAGAATGGTGAATCTCTGGAACTCTCTGCCACAGAAGTTAGTTGAGGCCAGTTCGTTGGCTATATTTAAGAGGGAGTTAGATGTGGCGCTTGTGGCTAAAGGGATCAGAGGGTATGGAGAGAAGGCAGGTACAGGATAATGAGTTGGATGATCAGCCATGATCATATTGAATGGCGGTGCAGGCTCGAAGGGCCGAATGGCCTACTCCTGCATCTATTGTCTATGTTTCTATGTTTCTATGAAGGTAATCTCACAGTTCTGTTGGGTAAGGAGTTCCAGATTTCAAATACAATAAAAATGAACATGAAGAAACAAAGAATTGCAGATGCTGGTTTACCAAGAAAAGACACACATTGCTGGAATAATGCAATGGGTCAGGCGAATATGGAGATGAAGGTCAAGCAATCTGGCAGTCAAGCAATGAAGATGATATATTTCTAAATCAGTATAGTGTTTGACTTCTAGGAGAACCTCTGGGTGGTCCAGTACACCTACTGCCTTTGTCCTTCTTAGTGGTGAAAATCATGTTTTGGGAAGAACCTGGGGTAACAGTGCATTTTGTGTATAACACATTTGATGCAACTAATGGTAGAAGGAATAAAGACTGAACGTGATTGTTGCAGTGCCATTCAAGGAGGTAGCTTTGTCTTGAATGGTGTTAACTATCTAGAGTTTCATTGAAACAGTATTTTTCTGGGTGAGCAAATTGAGGAGCATTTCATCATGCTTCTGGCATCCCCCGTGAAAGATGGAAAGGTTTTGGATTGTTAGAAGAATCACATCCTACAGAGTACTCAGGCTTTATTATCAACAGTTGTGACTTAGCACCATCAGACTGTCAGTGTAACACTGTTTTAATTCAGTACAAGCAGGTGTGAGGTGGGAGATCTGGTGGGAGAGTCTCCAGGCAGAATGTCCTAGAAAAATCTCCATGAAATCAAGATTAAAGATTCAAGATTTAAGATTCAAGAGAGTTTATGGTCATGTGTCCCTGATAGGACAATGAAATTCTTGCTTTGCTTCAGCACACAGAACATAGTAGGCCTTGACTACAAAACAGATCAGTGTGTCCATATACCATTATATACGTAAATACATGAATAAATAAACTGATAGTGCAAATAACAGATAATGGGCTATTAATGTTCAGAGTTTTGTCCGAGCCAAGTTTAATAGTAAGATTAAACGAGAACTTACCAGTTCGAAGTTTGATCATTATTTTATGAGGAGTACGTTGAGGGAATACGTGAAGAACCCGCCAGGACGCATGCGTGTCATTCTTCAAAGCAGCGGTGTGAAATCACAGATAACAGTAATGACTGAACATAGTAAGATTAGAGAAGAGGATACCAGTTGAACTTTATGATCAAGGGTGGGAGCGGAGGGCACTTAATCCCTCAACGTCACTCCTCATAAAATAATGATCAAACTTCGAACTGGTAAGTTCTCGTTTAATCTTACTATTTTACTTCGGAGTCACGTGAGTGACTATGTGAAGATTTCAAAGCTCTGTGATTTCATGCCGTGGAAACGAGTCCATGCATCACATCTGCCTTAATTGACTAAGGGAGGAATAGTGTTAACATGTTTAAACATGAATCCGACATTGAAATCCATGATAAAGTTATTTACAACAAATTATAGCCCCTATTTCATGGGGTGAAATCATATTACAGAACTTAAAATTGATTCTGCAAAAAGTTCCAGGTTTAACCACTGGTTTATGGTAGAATTGTTGGAACGTTTTTCCCTTGACCATCCTGCTGTACTCCAGGATTCGGTCCATCGGTACGTCCAACTCCATAGCTGCTGATGTAGCTGCAGCCCTGGTGGAATGAGATTTAAATATGTTAGTATCCACTCCAGCTGTTGTTAAAACCTGTTTCAGCCATCTGGAAAAGTTTGAACCAACACTTTGTTGTGGGGTTGCTTGTGGCTGATTAGTAGTGCCATCTCATTGCCTCTGATGTTTTTGGTGTTCTCTATATATAACAATAAATGTCTTATTATACAGAGACGATCATCTATAGGGTAAGCCCTAAATTCTATTTTGAGGCCTGATGGTCCCGGTCTGTTCTGTTTGACTAATTCGTGAATATGAAAAGGTATATTTCTTGTTGAAGAAGTAATATTGTCCAGCCTTAACTTATGTAAAGACTGTACCCTTTGTACTGTGACCAAAGCCATCAGCATGACTGTTTTATGTGTCAGTTTTTGCAGAGACAGAGCTGTTGCTGGAGACCAGTTCCTTAGCAACGTTGGGACAATACTCACATCCCATATTTGAGAGTACCTGGTTCTTGGGGGATTGATATTAAACATTTCCCTCATAAGTTTAGTTACCAGGGGGTGAGTCCCAACAGAATTACGCTCTGATCCTCGCCATAGATATGCTGAAAGGGCACTTCTGGCGCAGTTAATGGCACTGTAACTGAGCCCCTCATCATAATGGAGGCCTGCCAGGAATTCCAGAACAGACGTTATGTTCATCGAGCTGTAAGTGATGTTGTTTTTGTAACAATATATCTCCCATTTCCTGATGTATACCAGATATTGTTTTTTGGTGGACTGCCTGTGAGCCGCTGAGATAATGTTCAATGTTCGGTCCGTCAGTCCCAGTTCCAGTAGAGGTTTCTTTAAACTCTACAAATTAATAAGTTTGTCGTATTATGACATGGATGGCTATCCCCAGTTACGGGATGAACCAACAAATCTGGTCGTTTCAGGATGGTGATACATGGTTCTAAGACCATGTCGAGTATCACAGGGAACCATGGTTGATTAGGCCAATCGGGCACTACCAAAATACCAGACGCCGAGTCTTGTTGTATTTTGCGTAATACCCGACTGATGAGGCAGAAAGGAGGGAATGCATAGAAAAACAATTTCCCCCAATGCAGCGAAAAAGCATCTATCGCTGATGCCCCAGGGTCTGGTTCCCAAGTAACATAGTTTGGTAACTGGTGATTGAGTCTAGATGCAAATAGATCGATATCTGGTGTTCCATACCGTGCTACAATATCAGCAAATACTTTTATATCCAACATCCATTCGATGTTTTCATTGAATTTATGTGACCTGGTGTCTGCCACTGAATTTAGGTTACCTGGTAGGTAAGTAGCTGATATCCAAATATTTCTCTGGATACACCATTGCCAAATTGTATTAGCCGGATTGTCACATGATGTCGATTTGATTCCACCCATATGGTTAATATATGCCACCACGGTGGTATTGTCAATCTGTAGTCTAACATGCTGGTGATATATTCCAGAACAGTATGACTTTAGGCCATAGAACGCATCCAACATTTCAAGGTAGTTTATGCCAAGTGTCTGTAGTAATGATGCCTCCTGTGCATTCCATCTACCTCCACAGCTGGAGATGGAATTGGTAGCACCCCAACCAAGTGCACTGGCATCAGTTTGTAGCACCACTGAGGGGTTGCTGATAATGATAGGGCTGGAACAATGCCGAATGTTATCCCTCCACCATTTTAATTCCATAATTGCTTTTATTGGTAGCTTCATTGGTCTGTCGAAATGACCAGCATTAATTTTGAGTGCTTGTATTTTTGCCCTTTGGAAATTTTGATAATACAAAGGTCCAAATTGTGTGGCTGGAAAAGCAGCCACTTCTTTGCCAATCACCCTTGCTACCAATCTGATAGATGGTTCACTGATGTCAATGAGGTTGTTGCAGGCCTTAGTTAAGACTGTAGCCTTGTCCTTTGGTAAAGTCACCGACATGTGAACTGAGTCAATAGTGAACCCCAAATAATCCATTATGGTGGAAGGCTTTAGTTTAGATTTAACTGGATGGATGATAAACCCCAGTTTCTCAAACAATTGTTTGGTGGCTGATACAGCTAGTTTGGCTCATTCCAAAGTTTAGCCCACAATCAATATGTCATCTAGATAGGCCATGATCATATGTTTTTGTCTCCGAAGAAACGCTAGGGCTGGCTTCAAAATTTTTGTAAACAGCCTGGGGCTGATGTTAATCCATTTGGTAGAGCTCTGTACTTGTAAGGCTGCCCCATCCAGTTGAATTTTAAATAACGTCTGTGATCAGTCCGTATAGGCACTGAATAGTAAGCATCTTTTAGGTCGATGCTGGCCATGAAGTAGCCTGTGGAAATCAATTGTTTGGCAGTAACAAGGATTTCCATTTTGAAATGAATATACTGCACAAATGTATTCAATTTGGTCAAATCTATGATGATGCGACAACCACCATCTTTTTTCAATAACCCCCTTAGCGTGGAGTCTCACCAGTTCAGCATGTGCTTCCAATTTTTATTTTCGTGAAAGTACGAACGTTCGGTTCGGTACATGCTGAACTGGGGCTATTTTTGTGCACAAATTCAATGGTATATCCCTGGTTAATGCACTCCATGCCTCCCAAAAGAAGTGTAATCTCCACCGATATGTGTATTATCCACACGTCCTATAATTTGTAAGGGACCAGACTCACCTACCTCCATGGTTATCAGTGGAAAGTTTACTCCTTCCTGTGTAGTCTTCGAAGAGGTTGAGGCGCCGGTGTCTGGGTTTGGGTTTGGGGTTTGCGCATTTTCCACGAAAATGGGCCATGGCCTAAAAAAGACCGCTGTCCTGTATGTCCGGAATTTGAGCTTTCACCAGCTTCTGATTGTCTTGCTCTGCTGGTGGGTGCGTGAGGGTGCTGTTTTTGAGTGTAGGAGGTCCTCCCATCGAGCTCCTTCTTTCTCCTTCCTGCACCCCCTACACACTTATTGTTTGTTCAGCAAACCCCTCTTCAGGGTCAGCCCAGAATTGACCCCCAGTACTCCCCTCTGATGAGGGAGATGCACTGTGCAGCCCTACGTAAGGTGCTGCTGTGGGTGTTTTGTATAACCCATGGTGACTAGACTCCATCTCCCGGAGTCTGTCACATGGGAGCATCTGCTCCATAAGCCGCTCCATTTGGCCCCAGCAACGCTGGTCCCCGTGGCATTTCTTGCAGTCCGACTTGTCAGAGTCAACGGCTCTGTTCCGTATAGCCCGGCCGTGGTGTTGATCTGGCCGGTGCGGGTGCCAAGTCGGGCACAGCTGATCCCACTCACGGTGATCTGGTGCCGTCAGCCGCTGCTAGCTGCCCGCAACTCCGTGGTTCTTTCCAGCCAGTGCAGCCCTTGTGGACTCTTGTCCATATTTTCCCCCTGTATGAACCAGACACGGGAAACAAAACACGACCGCAGTAATTCCCTTACCTGTCGGTCTTGTTTTTTTTAAAACCTTGCTGCTGCAGGGGAATGCTCCCCCCCCCGCTGGCCGTTTCGACTTGTCAGCGGCTCTGTTCTGTATAGGCCTCCTGCCCGGCCGTGGTGTTGATCTGGCCGGTGCGGGTGCCAAGTCGGGCACAGCTGATCCCACTCACGGGGATGCTGGTGCCTTCAGCTGCTGCTGGCTGCCCGCAACTCCGCGGTCCTCCCCAGCCAGCTTTAGACGCAGCCCTTGTGGACTCTATTTTTGTCCAGTTTCCCCCTGTAAAAAACAGCGTGGAAACAAAAAACGACCGCAGAGTAATTCACTTACCTGCGGTCTCGGTTTCAAATTTACCGCTGCGGGGGAACGTCGTTCCACCCGGTCTGTCATTTCGCAATGCGTGAAGCGATATGCCACGCATGCGTCCTGGCGGGTTCTTCACGTAGTCACTCACGTGACTCCGAAGTAAAATAGCCTGGTGGCTGTGGGGAAGTAGCTATTCCTGGACCTGGTTGTTACAGTCTTCAGGCTCCTGTACCTTCTACCTGAAGGTAGCAGGGAGATGAGTGTGTGGCCAGGATGGTGTGGGTCCTTGATGATACTGCCAGCCTTTTTGAGGCAGCGACTGCGATAGATCCCCTCGATGGAAGGAAGGTCAGAGCCGATGATGGACTGGGCAGTGTTTACTGCTTTTTGTAGTCTTTTCCTCTCCAGGGCGCTCAAGTTGCCGAACCAAGACACGATGCAACTGATGAAATCCATGAACATTGAGGTTTTTATTCTCTTTAAACACAAAGAATACAGCAGTTGATTAAATATAGTTTCAATAGCTAGAATTTTTAGGTGAAGATAAATGGCTCTATAGAATCTCAGATTTAAAATGGGTGCACATTTTACTGACAAGCCAAACGCTGAATTGGTTTTTTGGAATCGAGCCACCCAGACAACTAAAAGAGCTTTCTTTTATAATCCCCCATATTAGAAGATTGAGGGGGATCTTATAGAAACTTACAAAATTCTTAAGGGGTTGGACAGGCTAGATGCAGGAAGATTGTTCCTGATGTTGGGGAAGTCCAGAACAAGGGGTCACAGTTTAAGGATAAGGGGGAAATCTTTTAGGACCGAGATGAGAAAAAACATTTTTTACACAGAGAGTGGTGAATCTCTGGAATTCTCTGCCGCAGAAGGTAGTTGAGGCCAGTTCATTGGCTATATTTAAGAGGGAGTTAGATGTGGCCCTTGTGGCTAAAGGGATCAGGGGGTATGGAGAGAAGGCAGGTACAGGATACTGAGTTGGATGATCAGCCATGATCATATTGAATGGCGGTGCAGGCTCGAAGGGCCGAATGGCCTACTCCTGCACCTATTTTCTATGTTTCTATGTTTCTATAAAGAGGTGAGAGGAAGGGGTCAGGGCCACGTGGGTGACAGGAAGAACCAGGTGAGAAGAGGCACAGTGGGCAGATGGAACAAGGTGGGAGAGAGGGAATGATAGACATGGGAGAGTGGCTGGTGGGTGATGGGAGCAAAGGAGAAAGACAAAGGGGGCAAATAGAGCTAGGTGGGGGGAGGGAAAGGTGGAGGGAGAGAAAGAGATGTGGCCCTTGTGGCTAAAGGGATCAGGGGGTATGGAGAGAAGGCAGGTACAGGATACTGAGTTGGATGATCAGCCATGATCATATTGAATGGTGGTGCAGGCTCGAAGGGCCGAATGGCCTACTCCTGCACCTATGTTCTATGTTTCTATGTTTCTAGGTTAAGCTGCAGCTCTCTGGTTATGCAAACACCTCAAATATTTCTTGATGGAGATGACAATGATCATGTGTTCAGGCACAAAATGGCTATTTTGGTGTCATATAACATATAACCATATATATGTTACCCAATTGCATCCTGGAGTCCTGTGTAGTCTGAATAACTTTGCGGGCGGCCACGGAGGCACAGCAGTAGATTTGCCGCCTTGTAGCACTTGCAGCGCCAGAGACCCGTGTTCGATCCCAACTACGGGTGCTGTCTGTACGGAATTTATATGTTCACCCCGTGACCTGCGTGGGTTATCTCCGAGAACTTCGGTTTCCTCCCACACTCCAAAGACGTGCAGGTACGTAGGTTAATTGGCTTGGTAAATGTAAAAATTGTCCCTGGTGGGTGTAGGATAGTGTTAGTGTACGGGGATCGCTGGTCGGCGCGGACCTGGTGGGCTGAAGGGTCTGTTTCCATGCTGTATCTCTCAACTGAAAACTAAACATACCCATTTATCTGTCAAGTTCTTCTGAGTGCGTCACAACGTGCAATGCTCAGAATGTTCACCGCCTAAAGGCTGTTTTCAGTCCTCTCACAGTAACGAAGGATGACATATTATTATCTTTATACAGGTGTCGGTAAAGAGATTGTCTTGTCAGTTTCCAATGCATACACATTAAGTGGGTTCCCCACTGCACAAGCAGTATATGTTTACATGCTGACTTGTAATTTCAAGACTGATTACTGCTTATGACAATTGAAGAATGTTTGAGGAATGCTTCTTGTTTCAATTAATGGCTACTACCTCATAACTCCTGATAATGTCTGCATCAACCCCAACACACTTTATTTATGTAACTGCTTCGAGTTTTTTTGGTCAACGTGACTTCAGGACTTCAGTACATAATTTAATAATGCTAATGCCGTTGAACATCATCTGTAGTCTCTTGTGTCTCCGATGCCTTTCATTATTTTGTTAATGAAGGAAAGTACATTGATTGAACAGTAATTAGCCAGATTGAATTTGTCTCATTTCATAAGTTCATAAGTTATAGGAGCAGAATTAGGCTATTAGGCCCATCAAGTCTACTCCACCATTCATTCATGGCTGAGTTATCTCTCCCTCTCAACCTTATTATCCTGCCTTCTCCCCATAACTCCTGATACTAGTACCAATCAAGAATCTGTCAATCTCCATTTTAGAAATATCCATTGACTTGGCCTCCACAGCTGTCTGTGGCAATGAATTCCACAGATTCACCACCCTCTGACTAAAGAAATTCCTTTTCATCTCCATTCTGAAGATGGTGAGTAGGACACACCTAGGCAGTTTTCCATACTGTCATGTTGTAACTGCACTGGGAAACCAATCGTGTGGTAGTTGTGAGATCGATTTTTCAAGGTTGACTGGGCTGGTTGCAGTTTTACAGTTTTATTGTGAACAGTTTTGAGACACATATCTGAGGAGGGATTCCCTGTGTTAGAGAGTGTCTAGAGGAGATCTCAGGGATGTTTGGGTTATCATTTGATGAGCATTTGATGACACTGGGCCTGTACCATTAGAGCTTGAACTTGAAGCTTTCAATCATCTCTACCAGCACCATCAAGGCATACCAGGGTGTGTGCTCTACTTTGCTCCCTGAAGTTAATCACAAGTCCAGTACTGCTTATGGTCTGCTCATGAATAAAAATCGAGTGTTTACAATACAATACAATACAGTTTTATTCGTCACATTGCACATAAAGTGCAAGTGAAATGAATTTGTCAGCAGTGGTACAATGATAAAGAACGCACAATACACAATAAAAATCTAATCCTAACAGATAAACCAAACCAATTCTTAACGAGTTGGTCTCCATTTAACGACTTCTTGGAAGCATATGGTGCAACAAAATTGTAAAAACCAATTGTTTCAGGACTGGGTGAAGGATGGTCAAGAATATAAATACTATCTCCCATCTCCTACTTTCTACTCTTTCTCTCTCCTTTTTTTCCCCTCACATTCTCTCTTTCTTCCCTTTTCTTTTTCACACACCATACATCACACGTTTTTCTATTTTTATCATCTATTCTCTCTTTCTCTCGTTTATTATTATTTTTTAAATGAAGCTGTACATAAAATGTAACATGCCAATATATATTTGACACAGTGGTGCCCAATTACTGTACTTACTTCTAATAAATATGTTTTTTAAAATTGTTTTTAACACAAACATCCACCACAGCATTCATCACCGTGGTGGAAGGCACAAAATTTGGCCAGTCGTCCTCCATTTCCCCCGTGGTCGGGACCTCAACCCTCCGCAGCCATCGCTGCGAGCGTCCAGATGGTAAAAGGACACGGTAAAAGTCCAGGTAAGTCTAGAATCGGCTCTTCCCCACCGGAGACCGCGGCTTCAGGCTGGTGTAGGCCGCAGGCCGGCGGTCGTAGATTTAAAGTTTGCGCCGCAGCCGGAAGCGCCGCAGACCGTAGGGTCGGCGGTCAAAACTCCCCTCCAGGGATCCCCCGCGAGGGACCCCGCTCCTGATGGTAAGTCGCCACGGCGCCCGCGGTAGAAGTTGGCCGCGGGCTGGCCGTGGTGGCTTCTTCTTCTCCCGGGTCCCTAACGTGAGATTCCGGGCTGCAGACGCCGCGCCAGCTGGAGCTCTGCAGACCGCGGCTTCAGGCTGCCGGCTGCCGTGGGCCAGCGAAACGGAGCGCTCCCCATTTATTGCAATCACTGTGTCAACCAATGAACTGGAAATAGAGTGGGCTACAGCAAACAATTTATAGTATAGCAAACAAAGTTGATTAATCTTTTTAAAGAACAAAGGGAACTGAAACACAATTACATGGACATTGCATGAACAACATCAATGTCAGTCATAAGCCAATGTGATTGGCAGGCTTTATTGATGGGAGAAACAAGGAACTGCAGGTGCTGGTTTACAGAAAAACAACATAACGTGCTGGAGTAACTCAGCAGGTCAGGCAGCATCTGTGGAGAACATAGATAGTTGATGTTTGGGTTCATGACAATCATTCTAAACAAGTGTCCCAACCCAAATCGTCACCTATCCATGTTCTCCGGAGATGCTGCCTGACCCGTTGAGTTACTCCAGCACTTTGATAGGAGCATTGGACAATCATTTCCACTTTGGCTTGTTGTGCCTTTGTCACCAAGTAAAGCATTAACATATATCTAAGGAAATTTAAAAGATAAAAATATAATCCAAAGGCTTTCAACTCATACTTGACATTTTCCTTCTGCCAGATCAATTTTCAGGGGCTCTTTGAAGGGTAGCAATTGAGAATGATTAGTGGAAGTTCACACTGATTAACACTGCTGGTGTGGCTACATTTAAGAGGAGCACTAATTCCTGGCGCATTGTTTTTAAAAATGTTACAAAAGATTGCACAATCTTAAGATGCACTCATGGAATTTGCATTTGCAATGTCAGTCTTTTTCTGCTATGCGAGATATCAAAGAAGTTGCACCGAGAAGAAATCAGTGCAAATGTGCAGAAGGTCTTCATCAAGACTGTTTAATGCATAATGTATATTTATGTAAAGTTTTGACCAGCTGATATAAGGCTTTTACTTATAATTTTTCAAAGTATTTAAAACTGTAACTCAGAAATCTTGGGTAACTATAGGTGGAATAAAAGCAGAGGTTAGTTTATTTTAGTTTTTATTATTGTCACATGTACTGAGGTACAGTGAAAAGCTTTTTTATTGTGTGCTATCCAGTCAAAGAAAAGACTATTCATGACTGCAACCAAGCTGTGTAGAGATACAGAATAATTGGTATAACATTTAGTGCAAGATAAAATCCAGTAAAGTCTGATTAAAGATAGTTCAAAGATCTCCAATGAGGTAGATGGGAGAACCTGCGCTATGAAACCTAAAGACACTCCTTAAAACAAATTTATTTGAGGAGCAAGGGCACTCTACCATTCTTCATAATAATACTGGAGGAACTCAGCATGTCCCAATAGCTAAACTCTACCATGCATGTGTCCGATACAGACCCATGCAGGCAGACACGCTCTCACACGTTCTTATGGGTGGTTTCGCACATACTCACACACACTTGTATATGCTCGCTCAATTGCACACATGTGTCCTCCCATCTCTTTCACATGCTTGCTTTTTTTTTTGTTTTAATGTTTTTTATTAGAAGTAAGTACAATAATGTAGTACATAAGTATCTAATACATAGTGAGATATTACAGTTCATGTACAACTTCTTTTTTCAAATTTAGCAGAATAGAACATTAATGGTCAAGATAGAGGAGAAAAGAATATCCTAATCCGTAGTGTTGGTTCGTGAGATAGTACTTTCACATGCTTTCTGACAGGCATACACACACATTCTCTCTTGCACACACACAGACATATATACATTCTCATTTTTGCACACATATTTTCACACACACACTCACTTGCTTACCCATCATGCACACCCTCACACAATCACAACCCATTTTCACACACACACACTTTCCAATACATACTTTCATTCTTTCACATGCACATTCTCCCAGCTGCTCTCTCACAAGCACACATACAGCTTTGTACATATATGAATTATTCCCCATACACTCACATGCATACTCAGTCTCTCACACATACATTTTCTCACTCACTCACTCATTCACTCACTCACTCACTCATTCACTCACTCACTCACTCACTCATTCTCTCTCTCAGACACATTGTCCCATATTCATTCCCCTCTCTCTCATTCTCTCTCCCTCTCCCCGTCCTCCCTCTCCCCTCCTCTTTCTCCCCCTCCACCCTCCCTCCCTCTCCCTCCCATCCTCATCCCTCCCTCCCTCTCTCCCTCTCGCTCCTTCTCTCTCCCTCTTTCTCTCCCTCTCTCCCTCTCTCTCTCCCTCCCTCTCCCTTTTCCTCCACCTCCCTCTCCCTGGCACGAACATGCACACAATCGCATGGAAAACCCCTGTAATTCCTCTCATCCTGCCTCCATTCCGGGCTTGAGTCCTTGACTAAGCTCAGAGCAGAAAAGCTATGAGCGAGTCTTCAGACTAACTATTGTATGTCAAAAGCAACTTTATAACCATAATAATAGCTTTGTACTAAGGGAAAAGGTCATTACTCTGAGATGAATTGACTCAGGAAGAATGTCAGCCACCATCTTCTCCAGGGTAACAAAAATGAGTAACAAATGTCATCTTTGCAGTGAAGCTCACAGCCCTGAAAATGAACAAAGAAGCAATAAAATGTTATTATTTTCTCATTGTAGGAGTGTGAAAAATATACATTTTCTAGATGCGCTGGGACACATCCTCAGTGATGTTACCTGGGGTCATCTGGTGTTTCGGGTCTCATAACATCAGACACCCTCATCCTGGCGACCCAGCCGGGGTTGATCAGGCCCCGACTTGTGTCCTAGCAGCAACCGCCCACGGATCAGCCATCTTAGTAACCACTCTGCAGGGGTTGGGAGACTCTAGTGCGTGGAGGGACTGGGCTCTGTGGGGTGAGACTTCGCCGGGCTCCTCCTGCGTCTATATTTTCCTCCCCAAAACAATTTGCTTTCTCCTTCACAAAATAGCCTGACTTCTCTTCATTTTGCCCATTTTTATTTCATTATCTCAGGGCCTGATATATTTCATGTCTTTGCATTTAACCTCTCTATTTCAATTCTCTTCAATAGAAAGATTTAGTCTATTATTATTGCGTGCACTGAGGTACAGTGAAAATCTTCTTGTTGCCTGCTATCCAGTCAGCAAAAAGACTATACATGTTTACAATCAAGCCATCCACAGTGTACACATACATGATAAAGGGCGTAACGTTTAGTGCAAGATAAAGTTTATTGAGGTTTGATTAAAGATAGTCTGAGGGTCTCCAGTGAGGTAGATGGGAGATCTGGCTGCTAATGGCTATGTTGAATATCTGAAATAAATGGTATAGAAAATACAGGGAGTGTCCAGCAGGCCAGATGGGATCATAAGGTCATAAGTGATAAGTGCAGAATGAGGCCATTCGACCCACAAGTCTACTCTGCCAAACAATCATGGCTGATCTATCTCCCCCTCTTAACCCCTTTCTCCTGCCTTCTCCGTACAATCCCTGGCACCTGTATCAGTGAAGAGAGAAACAGAGTTGTTGTGTATGAAGGAACTGCAGATGCTGGTTTAAATCGAAGATAGACAAAAAATGCTGGAGCAACTCAGCGGGACAGGCAGTATCTCTGGAGAGAAGCAGGCAAAATGTGTATCAAGGAACTGCAAATGTTGGATTATATCGAAGATAGACACAAAATGCTGGAGTAACTGGCAGCATCTCTGGAGAGAATGTATGAAGGAACTGCAGATGCTGGTTTAAATCAAAGATAGATGTATGAAGAAAGATCACGACCCAAAACGTTACCCATATGCTCCATAGATGCTGCTTGTCCTGCTGAGTTACTCCAGCTTTCGTGCTTACAACAGAGTTGATGTCGCTGGTCCCTTCCACAAAAAATGGCTTAAGAAGTGGGAATGTATTTGTTTTAAGAATCCTTGTTGAGGGAAGAGTTGGATGATCAGCCATGATCATATTGAATGGCGGTGCAGGCTCGAAGGGCCGAATGGCCTACTCCTGCACCTATTTTCTATGTTTCTAAGAGGAGGATATAACTGGTGAGAGAATTAGAATAGAGGGGATAAAGGTGCGTGGCGAAAGAGATGAGAATGAGGGGGAAAAAAGGAAACAAAAGATACAATCTGGAGGAGGTGTCGTTGGAAGAGCCTAAACTGTGAGCAGAAATTATTCATGGAAAGTGTGATGAAACATGGACATCCAACATAGAAACACTGAGTGCTGATTTTCTGAAATTATTATCAATGTCAAAATTGAAAGACTGCAATGTGACTATAGGCTGTGTTGCTGTTCCTCAGGGTTTCATTGAGTAACATTGGAACAGTGTTGGAGGCTAAAGATAAAAGCTGAAAGTCTGTTCATGTCAGAGGGATGGAGCAGTAATGTGACAGCAACTGGAAATTTGGAATTATGCTTGCAGGGGTGAGGGGGTGACACAGTGGTGCAGCAGTAGAGTTGCTGCCGTACAGAGACCTGTGTTCTATTCTGACTATGGGTGTCGTCTATATGGAGTTTGCATGTTCTTTCTGTGACTGCATGGGTTTTATCTGGATACTCTGGTTTACTCCCACCACAGTCCAAAGACGTGCAGGTTGTTAGGTTAATTGGCTTCTGTAAATTGTCCCTAGTATGTAGGATCGCACTAGTTGGTGATCGTTGGTTGGCATGCTCAGTGGGACAAAGGGCCTGTTTCCACACTCTGTCTCTAAAACTAAAACCAAACACATTCATCCTTTGCTCTTCCCAATGCCTATGTAAGAACTCTATCAGTGCTGTGACACCGCACAATTGCTTTTCTTTTTTTTTGAACTGAGCTCATTTGTCAACTCTGTATCGTTTTTGTAAAAAAATGCATTTAAAATATATTCATCATTTATTTTCCTGCATTGCTATTTGCAGGGAGGTTTTCAGTCAATAAAAGCACTTCAGCCAAAGGATTGATGTGTTGTTGACTTTGACTGATATTTGATTGATATTTCTTTTACATCATCTTGAAAACCTAAACCACTTAGCAACCCAGGCACATAACTCAGCTAAAGATGCGGTGATAACTAACTCGTGCTTCCTTACATGTTTCACCACCTGGAGAGGAAATTGCAGGAGCCCTGGTTGAAATTTATGAGTCCTTCTTAAATACAGGAGAGGTCGCAGAGGATTGGAGGGTGACAAATATTGTGCCTGTTTTCAGGAAGGGCTGCAGGGAAAATGCTGGGAACTATAGGCTGGTGAGCTTAACATCTGTAGCTGGTAAATTACTGGAGAGTATTCTGAGGGATAGGATGTACAGGCATTTGGATGGGCAAGGGCTGATTAGGGATAGTCAGCATGGTTTTGTATGTGGGAGGTCGTGTCTCACAAATCTGATTGATTTTTTTAAAGACGTGACCAAAAAGGTTGATGAGGGCAGAGCTGTAGATGTTGTGTACATGGATTTTAGTAATGCGTTTAACAAGGTGCCACATGGTAGGCTGCTCTGGAAGGTTAGATCTCATGGGATCCAAAGAGAGATAGCTGAATTAATAGCAAATTGGCTCCATGGAAGGAAGCAGAGGGCGATGGTGGAAGGTTGCTTCTCAGAGTGGAGGCCTGTGACTAGTGGTATGCCATAGGGTTTGGTGCTGGGCCCGTTACTGTTTGTCATCTACATCAACGATTTGGATGAGAACATACAGGGCAAGATTAGCAAGCTTGGGGTCAAGGAAAGAGAGTTCACATCATGGCCCTGTTTCCACCAATCTTTCCACCACTACGCACAGGAAGAACAAGAAGCGCAAGTTGCCATTGTATGCAGATGCAGAGAACTGTGTTCATCTCTGGCTGAACAAGTGATGCGGACTCGATAGGAAGAAGCACGTGATTCACTTGCAATGAGAATATAAAACAGAAGAAATAGAAGCAGGCGCATCTGGCTCTTTGAGCCTGATCCGCCATTAGTTTAGTTTAGTTTAGAGATACAACGCGGGAACAGATCCTTCCAGTCCGCGCCAACCAGCGATCCCCACACATTAACACCACCCTACACACACTCAGGACAATTTTACATTTATACCAAGCCAATTAACCTACAAACCTGTACGTCTTTGGAGTGTGGGAGGAAATCGAAGATCGCGGAGAAAGGAGTCACTAAAGGGGAGAACGTACACACTCCGTACAGACAGCACTCATAGCCAAGATTAAACCTGGGTCTCTGGCGCTGAATTAGCCCTATCCCACGGTAAGAGTTCATTCCAAGAGTTCTCACAAGTTTGCCTTGATTCGAACTGGGGGATTTACGGTAATGGCCGCTCGTCGGTACTCGGGGCTCTCGTGGACATTTTTCATCATGTTGAAAAATCTTCACGAGCCTTCCCGTGCTTACCTGCCGTTAGCGAATCTTCCCGAGTACCTGCCGTTAGCGTTACGAGCCGCTAAGAGACGTCCCCGAGCTCCGACGTACCCGCTACGTTCATTCTCCGTGCTTACCACGAGTTTGACGTTTTTTAAACTCGGGAGATCTCTTGGAATGAACTCGTACCGTGGGACAGGGCTTTAAGGCAGTAGTTCTACTGCTACTGCACAGTGCTGCCGTTCACCTAAAGAATCGCTCCTAGTGGCGGCGCGGCTCTGGCTGCAGCGGCTCACCGGCAGTCCTGTTTGTTTTGTGTTTTTTGGTTTGTTTATTTTCGTTTCGGTTAGTCTAGTTTTGGTTTTAGTTTCTGTTTGGGGGGGGGGGGGTTGAAACGGGGCTTGCTGTCTCTCCCTGCGGGGGAATGCGACTTTTATGTCGTATTCCCCTTCTCTGCCTCCGTCTGCGCTGAGGCCTAATGGCGGAGCTGGCGACCTCGAGGCTCAGGAGGCAGAGCCCGCCAGGACTCACACTGAGCTCGCTCCCGTGAGGACTGCCCGGCTCGGGGCTGGAACAGGACTTCCGTGAGGGGCTGTGACGCTACCGTGAGGACGGCCGGCCCGAGGAAGGAACGGTGCTCCCGTCGGAGTGGCCGAGCTCGGGGAGGTACGGCGTTCCCAGCCCGAGGGAGAAGCGGCGCCCAGTCGGGGCGGCCCAGCCCGAGGGAGGAGCGGTGCCCGGTCGGGGCGGCCCAGCCCGAGGGAGGAGCGGCGCCCAGTCGGGGCGGCCCAGCCCGAGGGAGGAGCGGTGCCCGGTCGGGGCGGCCCAGCCCGAGGGAGGAGCGGTGCCCGGTCGGGGCGGCCCAGCCCGAGGGAGGAGCGGCGCCCGGTCGGGGCGGCCCAGCCCGAGGGAGGAGCGGCGCCCAGTCGGGGCGGCCCAGCCCGAGGCTGAGACAGTAACAGCACTCACGTGAGGGCGATCCGGCTCGGGGCTGGAACGGTGCTCCGGTGGCTTGCACGGTGTTCTGGCGGCGGTGGCCTGAGTCCGGGGTTCGGGCGCGGGCCAGCGGCTGCGTCAGCAGGTCTGGTGAGCGGCAGCTTCGACCACCCCGGGCCTCGGTGTTTGAGCCGCGGGACAGTTGTAACATCGCCCGGGGGGTATCGCCTCAGCGCAGAGGGAGAAGAGGAGGGAAGAGACTGGAGACCTAAGACTTTTGCCTCCATCACAGTGAGGAGATGTTGGGTGGACTCACTGTGGTGGATGTTAATATGTGTTTATATTATTGTTGTTTTTTATTGTATTGTATGTATGACTGCTTCAATTTCGTTCAGACTTCGGTCTGAATGACAATAAAGGCTATCTAATCTAATCTAATCTAATCTAATCTAATCTTCTTCCTCGGCCATTTTCCAATACTATCAGCAGATCTCTTAATTAAGTTCAACGCTGTTCTGAATGAATCAATTGACTGAGGCCCCACAGACCTCCACCCCCCCCCCCCCCCCCCCCCCCCCTAGCCCCACCCATCAAGTACTGCCCCGTGCTCCCAGGTTCCTGAGTCAGGGGAGACATTCTCCCTGTATCCAGCCATTTAAGAATTTTGTAGGTTTTGATGAGATCTCCTCTAATTTTTCTGAACATTGGAGAATGCATTCGCTGTCTACGCAATCTAATCTCTTCTGATACACCCACCAGCTTTGACACCAGTCTGTGGAATATTCGCTGCACTTCCTTTATGGCCAATTTATCTATTTTAGTTAAGGGGATCAAAACTTCATAGAAATGCCTGGCTGAATCCGCACCATTGGTCAAATCACTGCTAGAAAGTATCTTTCTCCTATACTCCTGTACTCAAATTCTCCCATGATAAAGGCCAACATTTGCAGGGAGGTTTTCAGTCAATAAAGGCACTTCAGCACATGGCACATTAGGTTTCAGTAACTTGCAAATACCTTTGAACAGGAACATTACCCGATTTTTCACCATTTTACTATTTTTCGCTCTCCTGCTCTGTTTTTTGTATTGCGAAGTTGATGACGCATAGATGTATGGATACATAGACAATAGTTGCAGGCGTAGGCCATTCGGCCCTTCATGCCAGCACCACCATTCAATGTGATCATGACTGATCATCCCCAATCAGTACCACGTTCCTGCCTTCTCCCCATATCCCTTGATTCCGCTAGCCCTATCTGAATCTCTTTTGAATGGATCAAGTGAATTGTCCTCCACTGCCTTCTGTGGCAGAGAATTCCACAATTTCAACACTCTGGGTGGAAATTTGTTTCCTCATCTCCGTTCTAAATAGACAATAGACAACAGGTGAGGGAGTAGGCCATTCGGCCCTTTGAGCCAGCACCGCCATTCAATGTGATCATGGCTGATCATCTTAATGGCCTATCTCTAATTCTTAAACTGTGGCCCCTTGTTCTGGACTCCCCCAACATCGGGAACATGTTTCCTGCATCTAGCCTGTCCAATCCCTTAATAATTGTATATGTTTCTATGTTCCCCTCTTATCCTTCTAAATTCCAGTGAATACAAGCCCAGTTGCTCCATTCTTTCATCATATGACAGTCCCACCATCCCGTGAATTAAGCTGGTGAACCTACGCTGTTCTCCCTCGATAGATAGAATGTCCTTTCCCAAATTAGGACTTCACATGTTTCCACGTTATATTCAATCTGCCATATTCGCATTCAGTCACTCAGCTTCTCATATCCCCTGAAGCATCTTTACATCTTCCTCCATTTGCGCAATCCCACCAAAATTGTCATCAAATTTGGAAATGGGATATTTGATCCTCCCCCCAGCTGAGTCATTGATATAAATCGTGAACGACTGGAACCCAAGGATGATCCCTGTGGTATCTCACTCATCAGCAACTGTCAAACAGAGAATAATCTATTTATTCCCACTTTGTTTTCTGATAAACAGTTTCCAACAATGTTAGTGCATTATATGTACTGTAACATTGGTCATTAATCTCTGGTATGGGACTTTATTGAAAGCCTTCAAGAAATCCAAATATACCATGTCCATTATCGATGTATGCCCCATCCCTTATGAATTTTACGAGGGTGTTGCCAGGACTCGAGGTTTAGAAGGATGTTTCCAGGACTCAAGGGCCTGAATTTGAGGAAGAGGTTGAGCAGATTATGACATTATTCCTTAGAGAGCAGAAGGACGAGGGGTCTTAAGCCCCTGTCCCACTTTCACAACCTAATTTGCCACCTCTGCCAAGTTTGCCCTTGACTCATACTCGCAGCATGGTCGCCTCGAGGTTGTAGGAGGTCTTCGTAACTCTTCCTCCTGCTTGTGAGTTGTCAAGTAGGTCGCGGCGTTTTTTCCCGTCTGATAAAAAAATGTCCACGAGTAAAAATAAGGTCGGCATGGAAAAAATTGACACTTTTTACTCGTATGTAGGTCGTAGATAGTCGTAGATAGTCGTAGATAGTCGTAGGCAGTCGTAGGTCGTCATAGGTCGGTAACTGGCCCGAGAAAAAAATGTAAACATGACATAATTTTATCATGTGATCATTTTCCACTCGTAGCGCAGTTGTAGTTGGTCCTAGGTGTGGAAGACTGAGGTCAAGGGGGGTCGTAGGAGGTCGTAGACATAGTCGTAAGAGGTTGTAGGAGGTCGTGGACATAGTCGTAAGAGGTTGTAGGAAGTCTTTTACTTTGGCGAGTCAACACGACCTTGACATTTTTTTCAACTGTCTAGGGTCTTCTAAACTCGTGGATTCGGTCGTCCAAGTGGGGCAGGGCCTTAATTCTTCTTCTTGCATTTGAGGAAGCAGAACCTGATGAGGGGTGATCTTATAGAGGTGTACGAGATCAGGAGAGGAATAGATAAGATAAATGTACAGAGATCTTTACCCAGAGCAAGGAAATCAAGAACCTGAGAGCATAGTTTTATGGTGAAGGAGATAGATTTAATAGGAACCCGAGGGGCAACTGTTTTGCACAAAGTTTGGTTGGTATATAACATCATATTTGAGGGGTAACATTTTCACACAAAATGTGGCACAGGTATGTGTAATAGCCCTGTCCCACGGTACGAGTTCATTCCAAGAGTTCTCCCGAGTTTGTCCTGATTCGAACTCGGAGATTTACGGTAATGGTCACTCGTCGGTACTCGGGGCTCTCGTGGACATTTTTCAACATATTGAAAAATCTTCACGAGTCTTCCCGAGCTTACCTGCCGTTAGCGAGTCTTCCCGAGTATCTGCCGTTAGCGTTACGAGCCGCTAAGAGACGTCCCCGAGCTCCGACGTACCCACTACGTTCATTCTCCGTGCTTACCATGAGTTTGATTTTTTTAAAACTCGGGAGAGCTCTTGGAATGAACTCGTACCGTGGGACAGGGCTTTAAGGAACGAGCTGCTGGAGGGGGTAGTTGAGGCAGGTACTATCTGTCAAATGCAGGCAGGTGGGACTAGTGTAGATGGGGCATGGGCAAGTTAGGCTGAAGGGCCTATTTCCACACTGTTTGACTATGACGTTTCCACTCTATGACTAATTCAAGTCATCACATCCTTAAAGAAACTGCAGTAGAATAGCCAAACATGATTTACCTTTCATAAATCTATGTTCAAAGGTAAGGTCTACCTTACCTTTCATAAATCTATGTTGTGTGTGCTCCATCTCCTTACTCCTTACAAAGTGTTTTGTTATTACATTCTTCTTTATAGATGTCAGCATTTTCCTTACTGCTGATGTTAGCCAAACAGGTTGATAGTTCCCTGCTTTCCCTCTCTCTCCTTTCCTAAATATTGGAGTCAGGTTCGATACACACTTAGCCACAGGAGTAATTCTAGAATCTATTAAGTTCTTCAATCTGATATCCACAGTACATAGTGAAGGGACTACCTGCGCAGAGAATTAATATTAAAGCTACAACAGCTACACCAAAAAGTGTGTCTGTAATGCATTGCTTCTTATTTGTCTACTTGACAAACTACAAACAAAATATATACAGGTGCACAACCTTTTATCCGAAAGCCTTGGGACCAGACACTTCTCGGATTTCGGGATTTTTCGGTTTTCCGAACGTAAGGTTTTTAGCGTAGATTTTAACGTGGCTCAGTGGTAGAGTGCTCGGCTCGTGGCCGCAAGGTTGCGAGTTTGCGCCTCGATCCCGGCAGTTACCCGGTCAGGGCCGGCCTCTAGCCGATAGGACCTATTTCTCCCAATTGTAGGTATGTTGCAAAGCCTACCTGAAGCGTCGCTGAAAATCTGTCGCTGCGGGTGTGCGCGATTTTGGCGCCGTTTAGAGGGGGGCGGGTTTAAAACGCGATTTTCTCTAGGCTGTTCAAATCGAAGATGTTCAGCCTAGTTAATTATTAACGAAAAATCGCTGAAAGACCCCGTCGCAAAAGCTATTATTAGTTTTAAAGGCCTCGTATAATAGTTATAGTAGTTTAAAAATCAATCTCTAAACCCGCGACCACCAGCAACCGCAAGGTCTCATAAAGCAAATAGCAGAAGGTAAGCTGTATATTTTTACATTAAAAAGGGCTTCTAAAGATCCCTTTATACAAAGTTTAATATTGCGAGTAGCTCATTTTGGGCCCATTATATCCCGCAGTATTTTTCTCGGCATTTGGGGCACAAATCTACCGCAATGTGAACGTTCTAAACCAGCACGTTCACAGGAACCCACTGGAAAGCTGATTTAAATGGGCATTTATTTACAGCAATTGAACACTAAATTCCTTCCATTTGGTCTATAAATTAATGTAAATTAGATTTTAAAATCATGTTTTATTGTGAATTATTTGTGAATATTATTTGGACATTTAGGCTATTTAAAAATGTTAATCATTTATTAAGAAATGCATAGATGTTTAGATCTAGTAATTGAAGTCTGAAATTAGCTACAATTAGGTAACTAACTAATTATATGCTTTAATTTCAGGTCATGCAAGTAAGATTATTTTATATTTGTTTCAGAATGCTTCAATCTATGATAACTGAAAATTTCATTCAGTTCTCTTAATTTTTAAGAAAGTTATGGGATTTTGACTGTTCACGATCACAGCTTTTTTGTTATGTCCATAGAAAATCAATAGGGAACAAGATGCTCATTTCCGAGTATGAAAATGGCCATAACTTTTTAAATACTTGAGATATGAAAGTGAATTAGGTGTCAAATTAAACTTATTTTTATGCTTTATCCGATGGGATAAATTGCAGACTTGATTTTTAAAATCTCAAAATGTTGTAACATTGCTACCAATTGGGCCCCGCGCCAGAATAATCAACTCAATTGGAGCAAAGATCTAACAGCGCGCACTCCTGCGAAATACAATGAACTGACGCGTAGTCGGCACCGGGGCGTATCCTCCGTCATTTCAGTAACACCGACCCGACTTCAGTTATGCTTCTCGCAGCGTTGCGGGGGAACAGTTTAGGTGTTGTTAAATGTGTTTTATCACTTCCTTTTTAAACGGCACATGCCTTGTACTTTTTAAACGGCACATACTGCAGATGCTGATTAAACCGAAGACAGACACAAGAGGCTGGAGTAAATCAGCGGATCAGGCTGCATCTCTGATGAGGAATACGTGATAAGAGGAGGAAATAGGTGATATTTCGGGTGGACTTTTTCAATAGCTGCGATGAGGGGAGAAGCGCCGGCACCAAGAGCGAGGGAAAGCGTGGACAGACGGACGAAAGCAACGTTCATAGAGCTGCGTTGGTAGACATTTCGGGTCGAGACCCTTCTTCAGACTGATAGTCAAGGGAAAGGGAAACGGGAGATATCGGCATATCTTCCATTCACTTGTCCTTAGTACCGTCCATAGCTCTTGCTCCTCTTTCCCCTGAGTCAGTCAGAAGAGGGGTCTCGACCCGAAATGTCACCTACAAATATTTTTGGTCACCTATTCCGACCTATGATCGTTGCTTTTGTCCGTTCTGTCCGCGCGTTCGCTCGCTCTTAGTGCCGGCGTTTCTCCCCTCAGACTCCGCCAAACACACACACACACACACACACACAGCATGTCCGGCAGATCCTTCCTCTCTCTTTTCCCTTCTCTCCCCTCCCTTTGCCGAAACCCTTCCTCAGACTGATAGGGGGGACTGATAGGGCAGTCTGAGGAAGGGTTTCGGCCCGAAGCGTTACCTATTTCCATCACTCCATAGATGCTGCTGCACCCGCGGAGTTTCTCCAGCATTTTTGTGAATCCCTAGACCTAGTTCAGTGAGCGTCCACCGATGGTCACCCGGAGAGGTGACCGCGGAACCTCTCCGGGCGACCCTCGGTGAACGCTCACTGTACTAGGTCTAGGGCAAAGTTCTTTGGTCTAGGGATTCCTACTCTCCCGGGCAATATACCCTCCCTTTTTTCCAGGACCGAAAATGTCCACTTTTCGGAGCTTTTCGGTTTCCGGAATTTCGGATAAAAGGTTGTGCACCTGTAGTAAGTTATAAACTCAAAGTGACACGGTATTTACCAGCTCAGATCAGAAACTATTCATTTTGTTTGGTGCACAAAAAAAAATGTACACTGCTGTTGGAAA
This sequence comes from Amblyraja radiata, assembly GCF_010909765.2. Classification (NCBI taxonomy): domain Eukaryota; kingdom Metazoa; phylum Chordata; class Chondrichthyes; order Rajiformes; family Rajidae; genus Amblyraja; species Amblyraja radiata. The sequence continues at coordinate 4,065,051 of NC_045958.1, read as the reverse complement.
TTGCAAGCAAAAGATAATAAACTCAGAGAACAGAAATCATTTTGTTTTTGACAGTAACTGCTACTGGCTGAGAATTCAGGTCAATTGCTCAGCACACTTACACATTTGTTGAGACGACATTATCGGTAGCTGTGCCAAACAACATTAACTGCACCAAGAGTGATGGAGCAACAATCTAAAGTGATGTCCCTTCTGAGAAGAAATCTTGTCACTCTTGTCTTCTTGTGGTAGTGTGACTGGAATGGCTTTGGAGATTGAGGCCTGCAGCAGTAACGTCTTTAGCTGGAGTTATTTTGTCACTTCCTCGTCCATATGAGATATCATCAATCTGAGCTTTGGCATGTTATGTCAGCGTCATTCTGCAGTTAGCCCTGTACGGTCTGAAGAAGGGTCACAACCAGAAACGTCACCCATTCCTTCTCTCCAGAGATGCTGCCTGTCCCGCTGAGTTACTCCAGCTTTTTGTGTCTGTCTTCGGTATAAACCAGCATCTGCAGTTCTTTCCTACACAAATATGTTGCAGATTGTGTGATGTGGTTCTCCTAAACACTTGAGTATTTCATAGGGAAAATACAACTTCAGCTCTGGGTGAACTTACGTTTTTTAAAAGTGATTGGTTTGATCCATTGCATATATTGGCCACTCAGCCTCTCATGTTGTGATGCAATATCTCGACTTGAATGGTTGATTCTACTCTGTCACCACAGATGCTGCCTAACCAGCTGAGTTCGGTTTCGGCCCGAAACGTCACCTATTTCCTTCGCTCCATAGATGCTGCTGCACCCGCTGAGTTTCTCCAGCATTTTTGTGTACCTGAGTTCCTCCAACTGTCTGTTTTATGTTTCAGATTCTAGCAAATGCAGTCTCTTGAGTCAGCCTCAAACTGAACTTGAATTACATACTAGGTGGAGTAAAGAGTGATAGTCCTAGAGTAAAGCACCATTAAAACTGGCCTTTTAGCTCATTTCATCCATGCCAACCACAATTCCCATCTAAGCTTGTCCCGTTTACTTGCATTAGGCCCATGTCCCTCAAACATTTCCCATCCATGTATCCATCCAAATCTCTTCTTTTTTTTTTTTTTTTTTTTTTTTTAATTTATTAGAAGTACAATTTTTACAGGTTCCCAAAATTATGTTAACATATTACATTTTCTGTACAATTCCTTTTTTTTTTTTTTAATCTCTCCTAAATGTTATTATTGAATCTGCCTCAACCACTTTCTCTGACAGTTCGTTCCATATACACACTCTTCTCTATGTGAAGAAGATGCCCTTAGATATTGTCCTTAGACTGCCCTTAGTCTCTCCTCCGGAAGTGGCGGCGCTGTTGAACGGCTGCGGCTCGCCTGCAGTCCGTCTGTTTTTACTTTTTTGTGTTGTTTTTTTTGTCTTCTTTAGTTAAATGTTTGGTTATTAGGTTGTGTTATGTGTGGGGGGGGGGGGGCTGAAACAGGGCTTTCTGTCTCTCCCTTCGGGGGAATGCGACTTTTTCTTGTCGTATCCCCCTTCTCTGCCTCCGTCTGTGCTGAGGCCTAATGGTGGACCTGGCGGCCTCCAACCTGCGACCGACCTCGAGACTCCGGAGGTAGAGCCAGCCAGGACTCACCAACGCGAGGTTGGCCGTCTTCTAGCTGTGGCAGCGTTCGGGCAGCGGCACGACTCGGCGCTCCGGTGAGGGCGGCCCGGCGCGGGGCTGAGAGGCTCCGGTGGCAGCGGCACGACTCGAGGCTGGGACGGCGCTCCCGTGAGGGCGGCCCAGCGCGGGGCTGGGACGGCGCTCCGGTGGCTGAGGCGGCGTTCTAGCGGCGGCGACCTGAATCCAAGGCTCGGCCGCGGGCCAGTGGACGACATCGTCGGGAGCTCGCAGGTCACAGGCAGGTGCCTGTTTTCCGGAGCTCCCGCGGCAACAGCTGCGTCCGCTGGACTGGAGGGCGGCAGCTTCGACCACCCCCGGGCCGCGGAGTTTGAACCGGCCCGTTCGAGGAGCTCGGTTGAGCCGCGGGACTGACTTACCATCGCCCGGTGGGGGTATCGCCTCAGCGCAGAGGGAGAAGAGGAGGGAAGAGACAGTAACCCTAAGATTTTTGCCTCCATCACAGTGAGGAGGTGCCTGGTGAACTCCCTGTTGTGGATGTTAATTTGTGTTTATTGTGTGTTTTGGTGTTTATTATTACATGTATGGCTGCAGGCAACGACATTTTGTTCAGACCGAAAGGTCTGAAAGTCAAATAAAGGATCTAAGTCTAAATCTAAGTCTAAATTTCCCCTCTCGCCTGAAAACAATGTCTTCTAGATTTTGTTTCCCCTTCCCAACGATAAAGACTGTGTGCATTCACCTTATCTATGCAACTCATGATTTCATACACCTCTGTAAGGTCATCCCTCAGTTTCCTACACTCCAAAGATTAAAATCCTAGCCTGACCAATCTATCCCCTTAACTCAGCTGCTCATTCTTGTAAACTTCTCAATTGTTGTCAGGTGGGTTCCTTGATTCTTTATCTAGGGAGCTGGTTTACGTTGGATCTGATGCAATGGAATAAGAAAGGATTAGTTAATGATCTTATAATAATGACAAAGGTTCTCGGTGAAGCATCAACAGCAGTGGAGCAGGAGATCTGCTGCCTCAGCACCAGTGACCCAGGTTCAGTTCTGATCTCCAGTGCTGTCTATGTGGAGTTTGCAGATTCACACATTGACAGCATGGGTTTCCTCCTGACACGACAGTCCCCCCCCCTCCCCCCCCCCCCCCCCCCCCCCCCCCCCATCCCACTGATGTGCAGATTATAGAGTGTTTACCCTTAGTAAATTACCTGTGTGTAGATGAGTGGTAGAATGTTAATTTGGGGGATGGATTTGATAGGAATGTTCATAAGTGGTTCATCAGTAATAGAAGCAGAATTAGGCCATTCGACCCATCAAGTCTAATCCGCCGTTAAATCATGGCTGATCTATCTTTCCCTCTTAACCCCATTCTCTTGCCTTCACCCTGACACCCGTTCTAATCAAGAATCTATCTCTCTCTGCCTTAAAAAATATCAATTAACGGTCTCCACAGCCTTCTGTAGCAAAGAATTCCACAGATTCACCAGCCTGTGGGATGTGGCGTGGGATGTGGGAAAAAATAAAATGGCTTAGTGGATGATTCACGATTGCATGAACAAAGTGAGCCAAAGAGCCTGTTTCCATGTTGTATCTCTCTCTCATGCTGTGAAAGAGTGATTGGGACATTATTGATATGGGTCTGAAATTGGTGTCCTACTTAAATAAATGCAGTTGCCATGGCATCATTGCAGCACCAGCAAATTATTATTTCAACATTTTGAGATTTCAGAACATTGTAATACAGAAAGCTTTAGGGGAACACAAGGAATTAGAAGAGTGGATGGGCAATAGGCAATAGACAATAGATGCAGGAGTAGGCCATTCAGCCCTTCGAGCCAGCACCACCATTCAATGTGATCATGGCTGATCATCCCCAATCAGTACCCCGTTCCTGCCTTCTCCCCATATGCTATTTTTAAGAGCCCTATTTGGCTCTCTCTTGAAAACATCCAGAGAACCGGACTCCACCGCCCTCTGAGGCAGAGAATTCCACAGACTCACCACTCTCTGTGAGAAAAAGTGTTTCCTCGTCTCCATTCTAAATGGCTTACTCCTTATTCTTAAACTGTGGCCCCTGGTTCTGGACTCCCCCAACATCGGGAACATATTTCCTGCCTCTAGCGTGCCCAAACCCTTAACAATCTTATATGTTTCAATGAGATTCCCTCTCATCCTTTTAAACTCCAGAGTGTACAAGCCCAGCTGCTCCATTCTCTCAGCATATGACAGTCCCGCCATCCCAGGAATTAGCCTTGTAAACCTACGCTGCACTCCCTCAAGAATGTCCTTCCTCAAATTAGGGGACCAAAACTACACACAATACTCCAGGTGTGGTCTCACTAGGACTCTGTACAATTGCAGAAGGACCTCTTTGCTCCTATATTCGATTCCTCTTGTTATAAAAGCCAACATACCATTCGCTTTCTTCACTGCCTGCATGCTTACTTTCATAGACTGATGAACAAGGACCCCAGATCCCATTGTACTTCCCCTTTTCCCAACTTGATGCCATTTAGATAGCAATCTGCCTTCCTGTTTTTGCTACCAAAGTGGATAACCTCACATTTATCCGCATTAAACCTCATCTGTCATGCATCTGCCCACTCCCCCAACCTGTCCAAGACACCCTGCATTCACATAGCATCCTCCTCACAGTTCACACTGCCACCCAGCTTTGTGTCATCTGCAAATTTGCTAATGTTACTTTGAATCCCTTCATCCAAATCATTGATGTATATTGTAAATAGCTGTAGTCCCAGCACCAAGCCTTACGGTACCCCACTAGTCACTGCCTGCCATTCTGAAAGGGACCCGTTAATCCCTACTCTTTGTTTCCTGTCTGCCAACCACTTTGCAGGACACAATTCGCAACTCCTTAATCCTCCTGTCTCACACCATCTGTCTTTTCATCTCTGGCCTTTTCCCAACCATCTGCCTATCAAAAAGCCCTCTTACTTGTATCCATCTATTACTCGCCAGGCTTTGTCTTGCTTCTCCTGTCCTCCAGCTTTCTTCCCCCATCCCGCCACAATCAGGCTGAAGAAAGGTAACGACCTGAAACGTCACCTATCCACGTTCTGCAGAGATGCTGTCTGCCGGCTGAGTTACTTCAGCACTTTGTGTTTTTGTTTATGAACCAGCATCTGCAGTTCTTTGTTTCTGCAAGAAATTAGAAGGTGCAACAACTAATGAGAAAGGCTAACAGAATGTTGGCCTTTATAGCAAGGCTAAGGAGTATAAACATTGGGATGTTTTGGTCCAATTTAACAGGGCGCTCATGAGATCACACTTGGAGTACCGCAGATTGTTTTAGTCTCTATATTTTAGTTTAGTTTAGATGTACAGCGTGGAGCCAGGCCCACTGAGTCCGTGCCGACCAAAGACCCTCATACACGTGCACTATCCATCAGACTAAGGACAATTTACAATTCTTCCCGAAGCCAATTAACCTACAAACCTCTGAAGGTCTTTGGAATGTGGGAGGAAACCAGAGGTCGCAGAGAAAACCCACACAGCCACATGGTGAACGTACAAACTCCGTACAGACAGCACCAGTGGTCAGGATCGAACCCGGGTCTCTGGCGCCGTAAGGCAGCAACTCTCCCACTGCGCCACCGTGTCGCCCTTTATTGAAGGATATAACTGCATGGGAGGCAATGCACTAAAAGTTCACTTGGTTGAGACCGGATGAAGTGTTTGATGTATGAAGAAAGTCTCAGCAGTTGGACCCACATTCATTTGAGTTCAGAGCAATGAATCGCTAATTTATGAAACATTTATTATTCTGAAGGGATTAACAGGGTTGTGGCTGAGATATATTTCTCCACCAGGGTTACATGGAACTGAGAAGCAATGATTCAAAATAAAGAATTTAGAAGATTGAGGGGGGATCTTGTAGAAACTTACAAAATTCTTAAGGGGTTGGACAGGCTAGATGCAGGAAGATTATTCCCGATGTTGGGGAAGTCCAGAACAAGGGGTCACAGTTTAAGGATAAGGGGGAAGTCTTTTAGGACCGAGATGAGAAAAACATTTTTTACACAGAGAGTGGTGAATCTCTGGAATTCTCTGCCACAGAAGGTAGTTGAGGCCAGTTCATTGGCTATATTTAAGAGGGAGTTAGATGTGGCCCTTGTGGCTAAAGGGACCAGGGGGGTATGGAGAGAAGGCAGGTACAGGATACTGAGTTGGATGATCAGCCATGATCATATTGAATGGCGGTGCAGGCTCGAAGGGCCGAATGGCCTACTCCTGCACCTATTTTCTATGTTTCTATGTTTCTAAAGGGTTGGCCCCTGAAAGAGATGCGGATAATTTCTTCTTTCAAAGGGTTGTGACTCTTTTGAATTATCGATCTCAGAAAGTCAAATTATATAATATTTTCCCGGCTGAGATTGACAGACATTCAAACCACAGAACTATGGGGAAAGAATAAAAACATGTTGTCGAGGCCTACTCCTGGACCTGTTATTCATATTCTAAAATTATCGTTTTCTTTCCCGTTATTTAATATTACAAATAATTAAGAGACACCGAGCGGAAACAAGCCCATCAACCCACCAGGTCCGCACCAACCAGCGATCCACGCACATTAACGCTATCCCACACACACTAGGGACAATTTACACATACACCAAGCCAATTAACCTACAAACCTGTACGTCTTTGGAGTGTGGGAGGAAACCGATGATCTCAGACAAAACCCACGCAGTCACGGGCAGAGTATACTAACTCCATACAGACAGCACCCATAGTCGGGATCGAACCCGGGTCTCCAGTGCTGTAAGTGCTTTAATGCCCCAGTCCCACTTAGGAAACCTGAACGGAAACCTCTGGAGACTTTGCGCCCCACCCAAGGTTTTCCGTGCGGTTCCCGGAGGTTTTTGTCAGTCTCCCTAATGGTTGAAAGTGGTTTCCACTTCTTCTATGTTCCGGCGATTATTTCAAAAAATTCAAAACTGGCCGCGACTAAAAATAGGTTGCCGTTCTAAAAATCGGTAATTTTTTATTCGAAGCCGGTTGCGATGCTAGTTGAAGGTGGTTGCCAGAGGTTGCAGGTAGTGGAAGGTCTTACCTGCAACCTCCGACAACCACCTTCAACTAGTATCGCAACCGGCTTCGACTAAAAAATTATCGATTTTTAAAACCACTTTCGACCATTAGGGAGACTGACAAAAACCTTCAGGAACCTCCGGGAACCACACGGAAACCTTGGGTGGGGCGCAAAGTCTCCAGAGGTTTCCGTTCAGGTTTCCTAAGTGGGACAGGGGCATTAGGCAGCAACTCTACAGCTGTGCCACCGTGGCCACCCATTGGCCACCCAATGTAATGAGTATATTACCATGTATTCTATGGTAATCCATAAGAACAAGCATATACAGAACTTGGGCCTGGCAAGCACAATGCGGCAGGGAGAAGATTACATGTGCATTATATTTAATATGTTCCTGTCACACCTTATACTTAATAATAACAAATGCAGATGAATTTCTGATGAGATTCCCTGTGACCCTGAAACTGCTTTCTCCATCAATATGCAGTTCAGTCTGTTCAATATTTGCACTCAGAATAGTGTGATAAAAAATAAAAAAGTCAGTTTCCTCAATAATTGTATTAAGTACTTTATTTATAAATAAATTATTAAATACATATAATTATTCTCTCATTATGTAATTTCTTTAAATACCGTTGTATTTTTATTTTTAATTAATGATCTACATGTTCCATAGAATAGACATTTTCAAAAGTCAGAGAAAATATGATTCAATAGAAGAATACACAGCAGCCACAATAACCCTATTAACCTTTGGGCTGACATTTCTAAAGAACAGACCTTTTGGCATAATGCCATACATAACACTGTCTGATCAGCTTGCCCTTCGTGAGTTGAGAAGTGTTTTTGGAGACTAATACTAGTCCATCATCCGATTCATTTTCTTCTGCTGTCCTTGAAATGACCTGATATGCATTCCCCAGAATTCGTCTCTGAAGTCAGAGCTAATCTATCATAGGACCTGATTCTTTAATTTCTTACATCAAACTGCAAAGTAGTCCTTCAAAAAAATATCATCCTTATAGGATTAAAGTTTACATATATTAGCCTTTAAAGTAATGTCGATCATTCTATCTTGTGAATCCATGACACCATTTCGGAAATAATATTTCAAAAGCAATGCAGATTTTTTCTTTGTGTAACTACTGTGGAACTTATAAAACGGTAATTGCAATTATGTGTATTCTAGTTAAAAAAACGATTATTGTTACCAGAACTGAGGTAATTCTCTTTTTATGCGCTCTTGAATTTATTATTTTTTAATTAACTCAAATGTATGGCAGACATGGAGAGGAATTTAGTAAATTAAAAGGCATATGTAAATGTGTCACTATTGGAGCTTTTGTTGTGTGTAATTAACTGTGACCTTGTTGTTCCTTTTGCCTGTTTTTCATTATTTGATAAACCACATAAAAGGTTCTCAAGTTTGGAGAATTAAACATTTGGCTGGCTTTCTTCAACTAGAAAGCCTTGTACAAGATAGATCATTGAAGCAATCCCGCTTGCTTTCACTCAAATAATGCATGCTGAAGCAAGATGTGAGGAATTACCTCTTAATGGAGCAAGCCGCCAGAGGAGGTAGTTGAGGCTGGGACTATCCCAACATTTAAGAAACAGTTAGACAGGTACATGGATAGGACAGGTTTGCAGGGACTAAATAGCAGGACAGACAAAGGAGAGTCAGTAGATGTTGTTTACTTACATTTTCAGAAAGCCTTTGATGAAGTGCCACACGTTAGGTTGCTTAGGAAGATGAGAGCTCTCAGAATCAAAGGGCAGATACTAGCATGGATAGCAGGTTGTCTGGATGGCAGAAGACAAAGAGTGGCAATAAAGGAGGCTTTTTCTGGTTGGCTGCCATTGACTAGTGGAGTTACGCAAGGGTCGGTGCTGGGGCCACTATTCTTCATGTTGTATAATAATGATTTGGACACGGGGATTGTGGCCTAGTTTGCAGGATGATACGAAAATAGGTGTCAGGGCAGGTAGTGTAGAGAAAGCAGGGAATCCGCAGAAGGACTTGGACAGGTTGGGAGAGTGGGCAGAGAAGTGGCAGATTAAATATAGAGTAGCAAATTGTGAAGTCATGCATTTTGGTAGTAGGAATAAAGGCGCAGACTATTTCCTAAATGGGGTGAGAATCCAGAAATCTTAAGGTGCAAAGAGACTTGGGAATGCTGGTGCAGGATTCACAAAAAGTTAATCTGCAAGTCGAATCGGTAGTAAAGAAAGCAAACTCAATTATTTCAAGAGGGCTTGTATACGAAACAAGCCTCATTGAAACATACAGAATAGTGAAAGGCTTGGATAGAGTGGATGTGGAGAGGATGTTTCCACCAGCAGGAGAGTCTGGAACTAGAGATCATAGCCTCAGAATTAAAGGATGTTATTTTAGAAGGGAGATAAGGAGAAATGTCTTTAGTCAGAGGGTGGTGAATCTGTGGAATTCTTTGCCACTGAAGGCTGTAGAGGCTGGCAATGGATATGTTTAAGGCAGAGATAGATAGATTCTTGATTAGTACAGGTAAATTATGAGGAACAAACGAATGGCAGATGAGTTGAACAGGTACTTCGTCTTCACTAAGGAGGACACAAACAATCTTCCTGATGTACTAGTGGCCAGAGGATCCGGGATGACGGAGGAACTGAAGGAAATCCACATTAGGCAGGAACTGGTGTTGGGTAGACTGATGGGACTGAAGGCTGATAAATCCCTAGGGCCTGATGGTCTCCATCCCAGGGTGCTTAATAGAATAGAAGAATAGAATGCCATTTTATTGTCACTATACACATGTACAATGAGATTAAAAGCAGCTCCTACTCAGTGCAGACATGTAATTAGTACAAAAAACAAAACAAGGTGGGGGGGGGGGGGGGGGGGGGGGATAAGGTGCACAGTTCTGCGGCGCTATATACATATCTATAGAAAGACAATGGATGAATAGAGTGAATAAATAGGATTCCAATATACAGTATGGGTCATTGCACATATTTTTAAAAAAATTACAGTTACAGTACAAATTACAGTAGGTGGATAGATGGAAGTCCGGGGGTTAGGCTGTGAAGTCAGTACATGTGTGAGTTCAGGGAGATTATGGCTTTTGGAAAGCAACTGTTCTTGAGTCTGTTTGTCCTTGTTCTGATGCACCTATAGTGCCTCCCTGAGGGCAGCAGGTCGAACAGGCCAAATGCAGGATGGGAGCTGTCCTTGATGATCCTTAAGGAGGTAGCTCTAGAAATCGTGGACGCTTTGGTGATCATTTTCCAATGTTCTATAGATTCAGGATCAGTTCCTGTGGATTGGAGGGTAGCTAATGTTATCCCACTTTTTACGAAAGGCAGGAGAGAGAAAAAATGGAATTATAGACCATTTAGCCTGACATCGGTGGTGGGGAAGATGCTGGAGTCAATCATAAAAAGATGAAATTGCTGCCATGTTGAACATTAGGAACACCCTTTTTCTTAATGCAGGAAGAAACAACACACAATGCAAAGGAATATCAGACAACATGGTGGGAGTATGGGACAAGCTGCCAGTTGATGCTGGGACTATCCCAACGTTTAAGAAACAGTTAGACAGGTACATGGATAGGACAGGTTTGGAGGGATATGGACCAAACACTGGCAGGTGGGACTAGTGTAGCTGGGACATGTTGGCTGGTGTGGGCAAGTTGGTCCGAGGGGCCTGTTTCCACACTGTATCACTCTATGACTCTAACAGCAGGAGAAGCAGCAGGAATTAAAGATTTAACCAATTAAGAGGAAGGGGTGGTAACAGTCCTCAGCTAAAGATTCACCAGATATTGTGCGGGATGGACTGTACAAGGGAGAGAACAGATGCCAGGACCCTGAGTGTCATACAAAGATGTGGAACGTCATCTGCTTAGCCATCCATACTTATCATTTGTTCATATTAGAGGCAGAAATTTATCAAAGGAAAATTCTGTCTCAACAGCTGTTATTGCAATGTTAATTTGAATTGATTTGCGTGATTTAAGGGGGAAAAGAATATGAGCAATATAGTTTCATTCATTCATTCATTCATTCATTCATTCATTCATTCATTCATTCATTCATTCAATCATTCATTCATTCATTCATTCATTCATTCATTCATTCATTCATTCGTTCATTCATTCATTCATTCATTCATTCATTCATTCATTCATTCATTCTTTCATTCATTCATTCATTCATTCAATCAAAAGGACATAGAATAAAGTATAGCATGAAAGGAAACCAAAGAATGATGTTGGACATTGATCCTCATAGTGAACGGCTTGGAAAGAGTGGATGTGAAGAGGATGTTTCCACAAGTGGGAGAGTCTAAAACTAGAGGTCATAGCCTCAGAATTAAAGGATGTTCTATTAGGAAGGAGGTGAGGAGACATTTCTTTAGTCAGAGGGTGGTGAATCTGTGGAATTCTTTGCCACAGAAGGCTGTGGAGGCCAAGTCAGTGGATATTTTTTAAGGCAGATAGATGGATTCTTGATTAGTACAGGTGTCAGAGGTTATGGGGAGAAGGCAGGAGAATGGGGTTTGGAGGGAGAGATAGATCAGCCATGGTTGTATGGTGGAGTAGACTTGATGGGCCGAATGGCCTAATTCGACTCCTATTCCATATGACCTTATGCTATTCCTGAGTGGACCTTTAATGCCATCATTACAGAAGCCAGTGGACTTGAAAGAAGGTCCAGCCACATACCAATGTCTTTTAGTTTACTTAAAGAAGCTGTTTATATTTTAAAGTTCACAACTCCGACCCCTGGGTTACTGAACTGGTAAAATTGTACTGCACAGCCATCCTCAGTCATGCACCCTAACAGAACTGGTGGCTTCTCCCTGGTTATACAGATTGCCCACAGGATAGAAAATAGAGGACCTCAACGCTGTCTCAAAATTATAGCCAGGCCCTATAGGGTGTGAAGTTAAGAACATATCCACATGCAGAGGGCACTGTAAAAATCAACCGCAAGTTCATTCGATGCCTGAACAAGTTTGTGGTCTTAAACTCTAACATCATATTTTCCTAATATATTATTGTAAAGAATAATTGTATCCGAGGGGTAACATTTTCACACAAAAGGTGATGGGTATTTAAAATGTTTAAAATCTCTTCCCTGTCCGGGAGACCCGACCTTTTCCCTGTCGGGTCTCCGTTGTCGTTGGGGCCTAGCACCGTGGAGCGGCCTCCAGCCTGAACGACCCGGGGGCTCGGGAGACTGCGGAGCTGCGGACTACTCACCATCGTGGGGCTGGCCGGCCTCGGAGCGTGGGGGAGCGGTGGTGACTCGCTGCTGCGACTCGATTCCTGGGGCTCGGAGGCTCCAGCAACGCAGCCGCAGGTCCGGTGGACTGTTGGAACATTGGGAGCTCGCGGGTCCGGGGGGAGAGAGAGACCGCTTCCCGGAGCTCCGGCAATGCGACTTCTCCAGCCCATGTCGCGGGGTTGGAACGATCCGGAGCGGGGCCGTACATCGCCCGGCGCGGCTTCATGGCCGTGGGACATTCCAGCGCCCAGCCGGGGGCTCCAACATTGTTACATTTAGACCGGGAGCGGGGCCGTAAATCGCCCGGCACGGCCTAAAATGGCCGTGGGACTTATCATCTCCCGCCTGGGGCTTGGACATCGGGAGAGACATGGAGAACAGGGGAGAGAAAAGACTTTGCCTTCCATCACAGTGGGTCCACTGTGATGGATGTTTGTGTGAATTAAATTGTGTGTATGTCTAGGAAATTGTCTTTGTTTGTATGGCTGTGGAAACGGAATTTCGTTTGAGCCTCACCGGGACATGTGGGCCGGTATGGGCAATTTGGGCCAAAGGGCTTGTTTCCACACTGTAAGACTTTTTTTAAGGCAGATAGATAGATTCTTGATTAGTACAGGTGTCAGAGGTTATGGGGAGAAGGCAGGAGAATGAGGTATGGAGGGAGAGATAGATCAGCCATGATTGATTGGACTTGAACTATGACTCTATCATCTCCGATGTCCTAAGATTACTTTGTCTCACCTCGCTTACCTGTTGCTGTGGCTTAACGCAGCATCTCTTTATTTATGTTCCTTAGCCCCAAGGAGTTCAGATTTGGACTATCTTTTTCCCTCAGTATCTGCAGCTTGAAGGCCTTATTGAAGGGTTGAACTGCATAGAATGCAGCAAGCCAGCAGAATTATGATACAGCGTTTGGTGTGTGCGGAACAAAAACTCTTGACCTCTCCATGCACCTGTTTCTTTCCTCTTCTTTTCATGTGAGTCTTGTTGTTGGATCCCATTTTCTGCACTGACGCATCTCGCAGGTGTTAACAGTCACATTGGATTTGATTACCCCTTGGTTCAAGAAGGCAAAGTGTGCTGGAATACTAAACAGGTCACGGCAACATCCTGAGCATTGGCATGCAACAATCCAAGAATACAAATGATCACTATATCGTGCAGTACGGTGGCTTAGCAGCAGAGTTGCTACCTTACAGCGCCGGAGATAATAATTGACTACAAGTATTTTCTTTATGGAGATTGCATGTTCTCCCCATGACCTGCGTGGGTTTTCTCTGGGAGCTCCGGTTTCCTCCCACACTCCAAATACGTACAGGTTTGTAGCCTAATTGGCTTGGTAAAATTGTAAATGATCCCTAGTGTGTATGGGATAGTGTTATTGTGCGGGGATCGCTGGTTGGCATGGGCTCAGAGGGCCGAAGGGCCTGTTTCCGCGCCGTATCTTTAAACTAAACTAAACTATTAAGCACTTACGTAATAAACATTGAAGGTTAATTCACTTAGTTATCTCCCGAATGCAGAACCCGAGTGCTTAGCAATGTTATATGACCTGGCCAGGAGCTATTTACAAGGACGTACTCCACAGCAAGCAAATTAAATGTAGCTTTCATCCAATAAGAGTGGTGAAGATCTGATGGGTTTCTGATGAAAATTAGGCATTCCTCAGTTAAATTGGACTGAGAGGTCTGCGACTTCCTTTCCTGGCCTTGTGGAAGAATTTTGCTGATACCAGATTTGGGACAAGCTCAACAATATTACGCTCACAGCACTTCACTGCACTGCACACAGTCTATTCTATTTAAATCTTCCGTTTTCCTGAGGGAATTCTGCTCATTTTCACCTTCTGTCATCTTTCTCTGCAATACTGCTGCGATGAGGGGATTGATTACAAGCTGATGCTGAAACTATTTGTGGCTATCACCTAATCATCAACCTCGCTGGTTCAGTCTCCTTTTGATAACCACATTGAACCTCTGCAGCATCAGTCAGCAGGCAGTAAGGGCATGCACAAGAGCTCAGTGTGCCTGTGTTTCCCTATTCATCATTCTGCCATCATAGTAACACTTAGTTTAATTTAATTTAATTTAGAGATACAATGCCCTTTGGCCCACCGAGTCAGCAATGACCAGCGATCCCCGCACATTAACACTACCCTACACACACTAGGGACAATTTACACTTATACCAAGCCAATTGACCTACAATTCTGTACGTCTTAGGAGTATGGGAGGTGTAAATGAGTGATCCAACACACTTGTAGTTTACAGTAGTCTTTAATGAGAACACAGGGTTAAACACACATCAGCAGTCACTGTCTCCAGTCTGCTACTGTACTGCGCAGAAGGAGAAGAAGGCGTTATTATAATTGGTAACTAAGGCATGGTTAGTGGTATTGAGGTAGCTATATTATTGGTTGCATGCATAAACCATCTACATCCTTCCCCTTGGAAAACCAAGCATGGCACGGAACCATGGCAACAGAGTTAAACAAAATTAAACAAAATCGCCGTAACGAACAGGCGGCTTAATAACCCGACCCGAGCGCGTACGGACCATGCCTTCCCCCCCCTCCTTCACCGGAAAGAACAGAGGAATCAGCGGGAGCTGGAGATGGCGAGGCCGCAGGGGAGACCGAGAACGGGAGGGGGGACCGACATGCAGGAGGGATTGAAACGCGGTTGGCACAGGGCGACCCATGCGGAGGAGATCGCAGCACGCGAGGGGTCTGGGGCATGCGGGGGTCAGCAACCGGGACGGTTGTTGGTGGCTGGAACGGACCGGGGAGCCGAAGGTGGAGAAATGTCTCCGCAGCTTGCGGATAACCATCTCGGACGCGAGGGAAGTAAGAAGGTCCACCTCGAACCAGTTCGAGTATGAGTCGGCCAGGACGAGATAATGCTTGCCACGCCATTCGAAGGTGTCAGCAGCCAGCGAAGTCCAGGCCATGGCAGGCGCCGGTTGCTGTAAAAGTGGCTGCCGTTGCTGGTGGGGCGCAAGGTTGTTGCAGGTAGAGCAGGACGAGATGCGGTCTCGGATGTACTTGGCCATGCCAGGCCAGTAGAATTGGCACTGTGCGTGGGCAATCATCGCATTAGCTCCAGGGTGCCCACTGTGGGCCACGTTGAAGTACTGGTCGTACAGGGAGGAAGGGACCACGACCTTGTGGCCCTTAACTATGATGCCGTCCTGGATCACCAGCTCGTCACGGACACTCTATGCGCTGCGCGGACCACGGCCGCCACCTTCGGGTCAATGGCAATTCTGTAGGTGATGGGCAGCTTGCCCAGCTCATCGTTAAACAGGTCGGGGTATTCCGATATCGGATCCAGCGAAATCAGCACTTTGTGGACCGTTCGGTCGAACGACACCAGTCCCAGGTCCTGGCATGCCTGGTTGCCCAACAGAGTCACACAGTCAGAGTTCAAGACATAAAACGTAAGGGCCCGCGATGTTTTCTTCAGCACGCAATTGAAGGTGGCCTTTCCCATCGGTCTCAGCACCTCGGCCCCGTAAGCATGCAGAGTGGACCGGTCTGCAGTTAGGAGCTCATTGTTTCTAATCTTCTTGAACAGGCTTGTTGACATTACGTTGACCTTGGCACCCGTGTCGAGCTTAGCATGGAAACTGCAATTGTTGACCGTAACCAGGACAGTCGGATCGGGTAGTCTGCCAGGTGCGTGGAGGAGTGAGAACACACTCGCCTCGCCTTGAGAATTAATTGGATCAGAATCGTGGGCCGTGTCTAGCGAGGACGGAACCATACTGGTTATCAATCTGCATCAGCATGTTTAAGTTAGGTCTAGAAGCTCGTGGAACTTTCCCACGGGAGCGGCAAGCTGCAGAGAAATGATTTAACTTCTTACAAAAGTTGCAGGTTTTGCCGTAAGCTGGGCACGGCGACTGCTTTTGATGCATGTAGTTGCAATTGGGGCACTTACTGGGGGGCACCCCACCGGGACCGTACCTGGCCCGTGGCACAAATTTCGTGTTATCCATCCGAGGACGCGGTCTGTTAAACCCGGTCAGATTCATGGATTCATGTCCGACCCCCACTGACCGACCTGCGGGTCAACGACCTCAGCCATTCTACAGGCGTGCATGGCTTCGCTCAGAGTCAGATCTGGTTTCCTGAGGAGCTCCGATCTTAACCTCTGATCGAGCATCCCCGTAACTAAAATGTCCCTGGTAAGCTGGTCTTTCATTGCGCCGAAACGGCACCTTTGGGCTAGGTAGCGCAGGTCAGCAATGAAACATTCAACAGGTTCCTCCGGCAGCTGCTTTCTGGTGAAAAAACGCGCCCTCTCTAAAATACGGTTCGAGGGCAGGTCGCAAATCTCCCTGAACTTGCGCAGCAGGCATACCGGGTCGTCAGCAGTCTCTAGAGGTATCTGTACCTGATCATCGGGACCCAAGACCGGCGGGTCGTAGGTGAAGGTTCTTGCTCTCCTCATGGCATCGGGGCCGGCAAGGTTGAGAAGTAGAGAGGCTTTGACCGCATCGGGCTCGTTCCGATGTGCGATGTTGATGTAGTGGCTGAAGTCCAACTCGAAGGTAGCCCAGCGCTCTGCGATGTCAGAATCGAAGATGAGGGGCGCGGGCTTTCGGCACGAGGATGCCATGGTCAGTGAAAGCAAAACTCAGAGAAAGAAATAAAACTCAGAAGAAGAAATAAAACCTGGGAAACAGGAGACACGAGTCTTTTCCGACTGACACCATGTAAATAAGTGATCAAACACACTTGCACTTTACAGTAGTCTTTAATGAGAACACAGGGTTAAACACACATCAGCAGTCACTGTCTCCAGTCTGCTACTGTACTGCGCAGAAGGAGAAGAAGGCGTTATTATAATTGGTAACTAAGGCATGGTTAGTGGTATTGAGGTAGCTATATTATTGGTTGCATGCATAAACCATCTACAGGAGGAAACTGAAGATCTCGGAGAAACCCACACGGGTCACGGGGAGCCTTAAGGGCCTGTCCCACGAGCATGCGACTCCATGCGGCAAGCGCGACCTAAAGGGCCAGTCCCACCAGCATGCGCCTGCATGCGGAAAGCGCGACCAAACCAGAAGTGGGGGCCGTGCGGAGGTCGAGTGAGTGACATGAAGTTCGAGCGAAGTCCGTGGGAAGTTCGCGCGTGATGTACGGCGTCGAGGCAGCTGCGAGCCGGCAGGCCGTTGCCGCGCAGAATTTTTGAACAGTGTCAGTTTTTCGGAACCCCGCGCAAAGTCAGGACCAGCTCCGCACAACTCCATACGGCTCCGGCGATCGAAGTGGGACCGGCCCCGCAAAGGCCATACGGCTCAAGCGACCACGTTAGGTCACGCCTGCCGCATGCAGGCGCATGCTGGTGGGACCGGCCCTTTAGGTCGCGCTTGCCACAAGGAGTCACATGCTCGTGGGACAGGCCGTTACAGCGAATGCAGCGCCGGAGACCTGGGTTCAAATTCCAATGCAATGCCGGAGACCCGGGTTCGATCCCGGCAGCAACTCTACCGCTGCTCCACCGTGCCACCCACACACACACTTAACTGGTATATCAGAGGGCGAATAAATATAGAAATCCATATGAAAGCAAAATTAGTGAGATTTAACTTAGATTCAAAATGCTGGAGTAACTCAGCAGGTCTGGATAAAAGGAATAGGCGACTTTTCAGGTCAGAACCGTTTAGAAGTAGGGTTCCAACTTGAAATGCCACCTATTCCTTTTCTCCAGAGATGCTGCCTGACCCACTAAGTTACCCCAGCATTTTGTGCCTAGCTTCAGCATAAAGGAGCATCTGCACTTCCTCCTTACTCAATACATGCGCTCAAATTGTTACATTATAAATTGATCCTTTGTACACTGGAAATCTTAAACAATGTTCACACTCCACCATATCGTTATTGCTGAACCGTCGGGGAATGTTTATAGATTACTTAAAAAACCCAATTAGTCAGCTGTGACCTGTGGCTGCAATGTTCAATTAATATTCCCTGGTTACACTGAATCATCTTGATTGATCATGATAGAATTTCATAAAGCTTTAGCTTTTCCAAATGTGAAGGGAGGTGACCAAAGGACTTTTAACTAGGGGTGAGCTTTTTTGAATTTGATGAGCTACTCAAAATTCCTTTAAGCTGTAGCAGATCAGTTGTGAGTTTGCAAAATGTGCTTCATAAACGTGTTGTTCCCCCACAGAAACATGGCGTTGCAGAATTACACATTATCTTTCATCAGATGGGCAAATTAAAGCTCCTGGGTACAATTGCTATATCTCAGATCAATCATCTCCAAGAGAAAATTGTCCAACAGCTTTGAATACTTAGCATCTAATTAATAGCAGTCTCCTGAAAGCCAGACCATTTTTCAAAGCACCATAAGTGTCGATCACTGCTTTCGTCCATTGAGGTATTTATAATAGATTACAAGGCAATTCGAAGATGCATTCTACAGCTACATTGACCAGGTGTTACTTGTAGATTCCTTATTCTGTCACTTTAGGGAGGATTTGGGCATGGTGCCAAGGTCAGCATTTATCACCAATTCCTAATTATCCTAGAAGCATTGGTGGGGCACCACATACTTGACCTTTGCAGACACTCCTTCCAGTGAAGCACTATGTTGACACACGCTGGTGGTTTACAAAGAAAGACACAAAGTACTGGAGTAACTTGGCGGGTCAGGCAGCATCTCTGGAGAACATGGGCAGGTGACTTTTCTCATCAGGAACCTTCTGCAGACTGATTTAATAATAATAATAATAATAATAAATTTAATTTTTATAGCGCTTGTCTAAGACTCAAAGTCGCTTTACAATAGTAACAGACAATAGCAAACGGAGAAGCGGTGAACAAACAGCGCCAGCGTCCTCTCTGTGCAGCGCATAAAGAAAGAATACAGACATAACAATAATAAAGACATTTAAACATAAAAACATCCCCCCACAATGGTTCCCATTATGAGGGAAGGCACAAAGTCCAGTCCCCAACCCCAGTTCACCCATAGTCGGGCCTATTGAGGCCTCCACAGTTGCCTCCACGGAGGCCCGATGTTCCAGGCCGTTCTCGCCGGGTGATGGTGCTCCGGCGTCGGGAGAGTCCTCACAGCGGCTTGGGAGAAGGGGGGGGGGAGGGTGGGAAAGAAAGCTGGAAGAGAGAAGGTGCAGGTCAAAGCCTGGCACGTAATGGGTGGATACAGGTAAGGGGTGGGGGGAGGTTTGATAGGCAGATGGTTGGACAAAAGCCAGAGATGAGAAGGCAGAACGTGTGAGACAAAATAATTGAAGAGTTGTGAATTGTGAAGCTAGAGGAAGGAATTTGTTGGGAGAGATGTCTTGTCGTGCGGTTGTGCGGAGAGCATGCCACCACAACTGCAACTTGTGCCTTTTGTTGAAAGGCTCTGGAGTGTCTGGAATTGAGTCTCCCATCAAAGGTTTCTGTGCCTCTTGCATTTATGGTCTAGTTGATTTCCTGGTCAATGGTAACCCCCAGGCATTTGATTGTTGGGGTCTTGGTGGTTTAACTATTGAATGTCAAGGATATGCTGTCAGATTCCCTTTTAGAACATGGAGTATAGAATCGTCCAGCACGGGAGTGGGGCCTTCCACCCACCAAGTCTACGGTGACCATGATGCCAATCTAAACTAATCCCATCTGACACCACATGGTTCATATCCCTGCATTCTCTGCCAGTTCCTGTGCCTGTCTAAATGCCTCTTAAACATTCCTGTTGTAGTTGTTTCTACACCTCTCCCGTCAGTGTGGCCATTAGCAGCTTCCTTACTTACCAGATTCCAGCACTTGTAGATTTTGTGTCTCTGCTCATCACCCTCTTGCAGCTCGCCACCTTCACCCTTTCCACCCCTCACCTGGCTCTATCTTATCTACTTCCACCCATCACTCACCTGCCTCTGTCAGCCAACTGCACCCCTGCCCCTCCACCACTTGGCTCCATCTGTTTGACTTAGTTCAGAGATACAACGCTGAAACAGGCCCTTCGGCCCACCGAGTCCGCACCGACCTGCGATCCCCGCACAATAACGCTATCCTACACACACTAGGGACAATTTACATTTATACCAAGCCAATTAGCCTACAAACCTGTACGTCTTTGGAGTGTGGGAGGAAACCGAAGATTTCGGAGAAAACCCGTGCTAGCCACGGGGAGAACGTGCAAACTCCGCACTGACGGCAGATGTAGTCAGGATCGAGCCTGGGTATCTGGCGCTGTAAGGAAGCAACTCTACCACTGTGCCACCTTGCTGCCCTTGTTTATTGTCCTTCACCACTCCTCAGTCCACTGTGCTGCCTCTGCTTAACATACCTCTCCCCTCCTCAGTCCTCCTATCACCTACCACCCTCTGTCTCAACTCTTCACATCACCTCCTTATTCCATCTCTCTTCCCTCTCCACTATGTCCTGTTACCTGGTCTCAGCACGAACCAGTTGATAATTTCTTTCCCACCCACACAAATGTTGAGATGTTCCAGCAGTTTATTTTTTGGCTCTTAATTCCAGCATTTGTTTCGTCAGCCCTTGAAGCCATCAAATATAAAAGGGCAAACCTGTGGGTGAAGGATACAATAGGTGAAGGTCATTATTAATTCTTGTTGAGTACCAGCAGTGGCGACTGGGTCTAAAAATATTGGTTGCCAGGAGACAAAGGGCCACTTTATCAGGGGCCCACTTGCCATCAGGCAAACTGACACCCTGGCCAGTCCGCCACTGAGTATGGGTGTCAGAGGTTATGGGGAGAATGACTGAATGGCGGAGTAGAGTTGATGGCCTATTGAATAGCAGAATAGACTTGGGCAGAATGGCCTAATTCTGCTCCTATCACTTATGATCTTGTGATTATTAATCGTATCGTTTTCAGCAGTTGAGCAAAACAACCCCAGACAACGATGGAAATTTTCTGCTAACTAAGTGGTTTGAATATAGAATGCGAGATTCTTTGTTAAAATAAATAAAAGTGTACCATGACCCAGATAGAATACTTCATGAAATATTTACCAGGCAACTGAAGAAAATATTTTTATGCATGAATAATCAGATATAATTGAAGAATGAAGTTTGCAAAAAGGGAAAGGTTAAATGCAGTTTAATTTAAGTTTGGAATGCCAACGTTTGCAATGTACTCCTGCTGGGAGTCCAGTTTTACATTATTACAGTGCATACGTATTTGTGAAGAACATTCATGCATCTAGTGCAGATGGAATTTAGGACTGTATTAATATTCAGAAGAAAGAGAAGCAGGAGAGGACTATTTGGATCCTCGCAGCTGACTTGCATTCAATGAGATCAGAGCTGGTCTTTCACTGTCACCCTGTCAAATCCCCATTATAATTTTGTGTATTTCTGGGATAGCGGGACTGGCATATGATGAAAGAATGGGTCGACTGGGCTTGTATTCACTTGAATTTAGAAGGATCAGAGGGGATCTGATAGAAACATATAACATTCTTAAGGGATTGGATAGGCTAGATGCAGGAAAAATGTTCCTGATGTTGGGAGAGTCCAGAACCAGGGGTCACAGTGTAAGAATAAGGGATAGGCCATTTAGGACTGAGATGAGGAAAACTTTTTCACCCAGATTGGTGTGAATCTGTGGAATTCTGTGCCACAGAAGGCAGTGGAGGCCAATTGAGTGGATGTTTGCAAGAGAGAGTTATGGGATAAGGGGAATCATGGGATATGGGGAGAAAGCAGGAACGGGATACTGATTTTGGATGATCAGCCATGATCACATTGAATGGCAGTGCTGGATCAAAGGGCCAAATGGCCTCCTGCACCTATTGTCTATGTTTTTGTTTCTATGTTTCTATTTCTCTATCCATATTTCCAAATGATCCAGATCTTGCTGTATCTTTCCTCGCTATCCATCATTCTTCCAATCTTCAAACTTACTGACAAATCCACCAACACATATCCATAACATTCAGATAGATCACAAACAGCTGAGGCCTCAGCATTGCTCTCTGGGGAACACCGCTAGACACTGAACTCCAGTCAGAATTATACACCTCCACCACTATCTCTGTGATATGTGGCTTAGAATACAATATTCCAAGTCTTCATGGATCCCATATACCTTAATCATGTGTCATGTGTCCCTGATAGGACAATGAAATTCTTGCTTTGCTTCAGCATAACAGAACATAGTAGACATTGACTACAAAACACATGAATAAATCACCCTATCAGAGGGATCTTATCAAATGCTTCACCAATATCCAAATCCATAGCCCTACCCATTTCAATAGTCTTCATATTCTCCTCAAAAAATAATTCAGGCTTGAAAGCCAACCTCTGAAACACAAAGCCTTAAGGGCCTGTCCCACGAGCATGCGACTGCATGCGGCAAGCGCGATCAAACTTGAAGCGGGGGCTGCGCGGAGGTCGAGTGATCCCCATACAGGGCCTGTCCTACGAGCATGCGACTGCATGCGGCAAGTGACCAAACTGGAAGCGGGGGCCGCGCTGAGGTCGAGTGATCCCGTACGAGTTGACGTGAAGTTCAAGCGAAGTCCACGGGAAGAAGTTCGCGCTAGGCGTACGACATCAAGACGCTGTGTATGGCGTCGAGACGCTGCGTACGGCGTCGAGACTCTGCGCACGCCCGTCGAGGTGCGTACGGCCACAAAGCGGCTGCGGGCCGGCAGGCCATTGCCGCATGGACTTTTTGGACAGTGTCAGTTTTTTGGAGCCCCGCGCGATGTCGGGACCAGCTCCACACAACTCCATACGGCTCCGGCGATTGAAGTAGGACCGGCCCCACGAGGCCGTACGGCTCAAGCGACCACGTTAGGTCTCGTCGCATGCTCGTGGGACAGGCCTTTTACTGACGATGCCTAATAGCCCTGTCCCACGGTACGAGTTCATTCCAAGAGCTCTCCCGAGTTTGAAACAAATCAAACTCGTGGTAAGCACGGAGAATGAACGTAGCGGGTACATCGGAGCTCGGGGACGTCTCTTAGCGGCTTGTAACACTAACGGCAGGTACTCGGGAAGACTCGCTAATGGCAGGTAAGCTCGGGAAGACTCGTGAAGATTTTTCAAAATGCTGAAAAATGTCCACGAGAGCCCCGAGTACCGACGAGTGGCCATTAACTTAAATCTCCGAGTTCGAATCAGGGCAAACTCGGGAGAGCTCTTGGAATGAACTCGTACTGTGAGACAGGGCTTTAATAACTCCAGATATGCGTAAATCCAATCCATAAAAATAGTCTTCAATAATGTAATGCTCAGTGGGATATCATTTCCTGGTTTGTCACTATTGCTCTTCTTTAACCAAGGAACAATGTTGCCTATTCTCCAGTCCCCTGCAACCTCATCTGTGATTAAAAGAATACAAAGTTCTCTGTCAAGGCCCCATGTTCTTTTCCTTGAATACCAATGCAAAGTGCATGTTTAAGAACTCAACCAATTCACAAGTTATAAGAGTAGAATTAGGCCATTCGGCCCATCGAGTCTACTCCATTCAATCATCTCTGCTTCTAATCCCATTTTCCTGCCTTCTCCCCATAACCAATGACACCTGTTCTCATCAATAATTTGTCTATCTCTGCCTTAAAATATATCCACTGACGGTTTCCCAGCCCTCTGTGGCAATGAGTTCCACAGATTAACTCCCCTCTGACTAAAGAAATTCCTCCTCACCTCCTTTCTAAAAGAGCGCCCTTTAATTCTGAGGCTATCACCTCTGATCCTGCACTCTCCCCCCCAGTGGAAGCATCCTTTCCACATCTACTCTATACCTTTAATTATTCTGCAAGTTTCAATGAGGTTCCTCCTCAACCTTCTAAATTCCAGTGAGTAGAGGCCCAGTGCTGTCAAACACTCATCATATGCTAACCCATTCATTCCTGAAATCATTCCTCTGGTTCCAGCCATCCATAAATCCCCTTCTTATTTAGCCCCTTGTTTGTTTTTAAATACAAAATGGCGTTCTCCGTCATTCTAAAAAATTAATAAAATGCCAAAATAGAATGGGTCAAGCATGGATATGCAATATTTCAGGTCAGGAGCCTTCTTTAGACTGACTTCTACTTGTTTAGGATATTTCATGGCCCCTTTTAGCTCTCCTGGTTTCCAGTTTATTTCTTCTTGCTTTCTTTATCTCCTAAGACTCTGTTCAATTTTACTTTCCCAAACCAACTGCATCTTTGCTCCCTTCCACAAGCATAAAGAACTTATTAAGTTCATCAGTTCTAAGAGCAGAATTAGGCCATTCGGCCCATCAAGTCTACTCTGCCATTCAATTATGGCTGAATTGAATTTTGAATTTAATTTTATTTGTATAGGGACAGTGCATATTAATAAACATTTACATGTAATATGCAAGATTGTAGCCAGTAGCTAATTTCCATCTTTAGTCCCTCTAGTAAACAAGGTAAACACATCACAACACAATCAATCAATAAGAAAAGAGACAAAAAATAAAAGACAAAAACAAAACAAAACAAACAATATGGTTTAGCCTGCAGTCATAACATAGAATAAATAACAAACACTCAGCACAGTTTAAAGTCCCAAAGTCATTGTCTCTTCCCTCCTTGCTCTCCCTCTGCGCTGAGGCAATCCAAGCCTCTGATGTTGTGACCCCGCCGGGTGATGGTAAGTAAGTCCCGCGGCTGAATCCGAGCTCCGCAAACGGGCCGGTTCAAACTCCACGGCCCGGGGCGGTCGAAGCTGCCGAAGCCGCCGCCCTCCAGTCCAGCGGACTCAGCTGTAGTTGCGGGAGCTCCGGAAAACAGAACTCGAGCTCCCGATGATGTCATCCACTGGCCCGCGGCCGAGCCTCCGAGGCTCCAAAGTCAGGTCGTAAGCTGTGTCGCACCGCAACCACAGCCCCGAAGTCGGCCAGGCTCGCGTTGGTAAGTCCTGGCTCTGCCTCCACAGCCTCGAGGTCGGTCGCAGTTGGAGGCCGCCAGCTCCGCGATAGGCCTCAGCGCAGACGGACACGGAGACGGGGATACGGCAGGAAAGGTCGCATCCCCCCGAAGGAAGAGCCAAAAAACACGTTACACCCACCCCCCACACACACACAGCTAAACAAACCAAAATAAACTGTAAAAACAGGACAAAAGAAAACAAAAAACAGAAAAGACAAACGGACTGCAGGCGAGCCGCAGCTGCAAGGCAGCGCCACCACTGATCTATCTCTCCCTCTCAACCCCATTCTCCTACCATCTCCACTTAACCCCTGACATCGTTACTAATCAAGAACCTGCCAATCTCTGCCATACAAATATATTTAGCAACCTGTCCTCCACAGCCGTCTGTGGCAAAGAATTCCATAGATTCCCCACCCTCTCATTAACAAAATTCCTCCTAATCTCCTTTCTAAAGGTACGTCCTTTTATTCTGAGCCTGTGACCTCTGGTTCTAGACGCTCCCACTAGTGGAAACATCCTCTCCGCATCAACTCTACCCAGGCCTGTTGGGTAAGTATAATGAGGCTCATTTGATGCCATTTCGCTTGGCTCCCATGAGCTAAAACATCAAAACGCCAACTGCCCTGGGATGTCTCTCTTAAATTCAATTCATAATAATTTCATCAATTATATTCTTTAAGTCAACAAACACATCATTGCCGAAACCTTTGATTAGTACGGGTGTCAGGGGTTATGGGGAGGAGGCAGGAGAAGGGAGTTAGGAGGGAGAGATAGATCAGCCAAGATTGAATGCGGAGTAGATGATGGGGCGCCTATGGCCTTACCTTAAAGTTCCTTATTTGGCCCAACAATGAAATGACAACATTGAACCTCCTTTTGCTCTGGTATTTTATTTCATTCACATGTTTAAACTATAATGTTTTATTATTAATGTTTAATGTTGTATGTGTCATTCTTAATTGTTACCGTGTGTTGTGTTGTTACATGCGAGTGGAGCACCAAGGCAAATTCCTTGTATGTGTACATACTTGGCTAATAAACGTATTCATTCATTCATTCATTCATTCATTCATTCATTCATTCATTCATTCAATCATTCATTCATTCAAATACTGTAATTTTCAATTTGCTTCCCAGTGTCCCCTGATTTACACATTGGAATTTTTAGCAATGCTTATCAGCGATTTTGACCCAACTTTTATGATTACAATAATGGCAGCAATCTAGTGACTTCGTCTATGCTTTATGCTGCCTCAGTAAAACAGGCATATAATCAGAGACCAATTACAACCCGGACATTCCCTCTACTTTGACTCTCGTTGGCAGAAGATACAACAGTTTGAAAGCAGGAACCACCAAATTCAGGAACAGCTTCTCCCCACAGTTATATCAGGTTACTTGATAGTTCTCTGATCAAATAAGGGTGTAGTTCCAATCTCCCAAACAACCTCATTGTGGCCTTTACACTTTATCTATATTACTAAATCTCTGATCTTGACCACTTTTGGCCGACTGTGCAGCTATTTCCGACAGAACGCCGCCACCTACGGCCGTCATTTTTGGGCACCTCGCTCAAAGCCCCCCTCCGCCTTAGTGGGGGGGGGGGGGGGGGGAGGATTTTTCCCATTGATGACAAATCAGAGATATATTAATGTTTTTTAAAAATTCACCATTCTCTCTGCTGCCCCTGCTGGAGGGAGGGGGAGGGACTATAAAACCAGGAAGTGGTGTGCCTGACCCAGTCTCTGCAAGATGGATGAAGCCAAGGGTAACGTCTCTCTGAGCTCTGAATAACACTGAACAAATGTCTACACAACTGTGAGTCCCCTTAATGTCGTTTGGAAATGAAAATATGGTTTGTTTGAAGTAAAAAGGCACTGCCTACAAATGGTTGTTTGGATGCTTTGGCTTGAAGTTGAAAGGCACTACTTGCTGCAAATGGTGGCTTGGGTGCTTTGCTTGAAGTTGAAAGGCACTACTTACTGCAAATGGTGGCTTGGGTGCTTTGGCTTGAAGTTGAAAGGCACTACTTACCGCAAATGGTGGCATGAAGTTGAAAGGCACTACTTACTGCAATGGTGGCTTGGGTGCTTTGGCTTCAAGTTGAAAGGCACTGCTTACTGCAAATGAGTGGCTTGGGTGATTTGGCTTGAAGTTGAAAGGCACTACTTACTGCAAATGGTGGTGTGGGTGCATTGGCTTGAAGTTGAAAGGCACTACTTACTGCAAATGGTGGCATGGAGTTGAAAGACACTTCTTACTGCAAATGGTGGCTTGGGTGCTGTGGCTTCAAGTTGAAAGGCACTACTTACTGCAAATGGTGGCGTGGGTACATTGGCATGAAGTTGAAAGGCATTACTTACTGCAAATTGTGGCATGAGGTTGAAAGGCGATACTTACTGCAAATGGTGGCTTGGGTGTTTTGGCTTGAAGTTGAAAGGCACTACTTACTGCAAATGGTAGCTTGGGAGATTTGGTTTCAAGCTGAAAGGCACTACTTACTGCAAATGGTGGCTTGGGTGCTTTGGCTTGAAGTTGAATGGCACTATTTACTGCAAATTGTGGCTTGGGTGCTTTGGCTGGAGGGAGGGGGAGGGACTATAAAACCAGGAAGTGGTGTGCATGACCCAGTCTCTGCAAGATGGATGAAGCCAAGGGTAACGTCTCTCTGAGCTGCCACCCCAAGAACCCATACCAACATTCCAGAAAGCCCCCCCACTGGCCACCAATATTGGAATTGGTGGAGAGGTGGATTATTGCGTCGGGGGACCAGCCCTCCCGTGTGAACATGGGACCCAACGGGTCCCACTTAGTCTAGTTTTTAATATAGCCCACCCACCCACGTGACTGATGATCGGGCGGGGGAGACAGAGAGGAGGTCGTCTCCCGTGGTGGCCAGAGATCACCAGGTGGGATCCGGCTCAGCGAGGAAAAGGCATCATGATTCCCCGAGTCCCTGCGATCGAAGCACTGGAGCTCCGAAGAGCTCTGGAGTGCTCATGAGTGCTCGTGAATGCTCGTGAGTTCTCATGAGTGCTTGGGAGCACTCGTGAGCTGTAGTACAGAGCCCACTTGCTCATTCTTTCTGCGTCTTTTGAAGAACCTGGGGGGGGGGGGAGGGGGCGACAGGGGAGGGAGGGGGAGGGGGTGACATGACTCGGTGTGTGTGGAACATAGGGCAGCAGGCCGCGAGGAGCGGAGCCATTGTGACGTCATCAACTTGACCATCTTGTTTCTTTTCCAAATTATTTGAAATTTGTGAACATTTTCATAAATAACTCGAGAAATAATGCATGACATTTTCAGATAAGACGATTTTTGACATCACGGCATAAATCTCTATCGGAATATGTAAGAATTTCACCGTTAGCGCATCGTGTTTTCGAGGAGATGTGAAACGTACACGAACATTGCACAAATACGCACTCATCCAAGATAAGTGATAGGAGCTAAATTAGGCCATTTGGCCCATCAAGTCTACTCCCCCTCATTACTGTGGCATACTTGCCATACCTGTGAATTGTAGTATGGGTTGATTGTACATGTGTGTAGCCTGCTCTGAATTGATAGCACACAAAACTTATCACTGTATCTCAGCACATCGCACAAAAACAAATCAATACAGATCTCATTTTTCCTCTCGCATCCCTACCATACATTAACCTTTGTGTAACAATATCTTGTGTTGACTCTGCAGACTTATACTAGGCTGAAGACACCAATCAGTTGGGACCAGATGCAAATGTATTTTAAAAGGCCAAGTACTTCAAAGCAAAATGTCACCAGAAAAGTGATTTTTATATTTATGCATTGGCATCTATGCTCAGGTAACCCGACTCTGCACAAACATTGTCTTCTGTATAGGTTAGTAATCCATTAGTGATCATTGGAAATGTGGCTTGTTCAGGGACCATATGGTTCAATGGTTCAAAAAGTCAATGGTACATCATTGTCACAAATATCTGGGTACAGTACAATTCCTTTTTTGCACACAGTTCAAAAAAAATCTTACTATACACAGGCACATTGATATTTAAGTACAAGAGTGCAGGAATGGTAGATTACACTAAGACAGTACACAGGAGTTGCCATATTCCCTGCACCATTTTAAGTGATTCAAGTCCAACGTTGTTTACAACGTAAAGTCTTAACTTGGCCATAACGGCCCGTTTTTCTGGTGATGGCACTGGGTCAGAGTTGCAGCATCAACCTGGCCAGGCGATGACCTCCACAACTGCTTCACCACTCTATGCCTCGGCAGGCCATACCTGATCAAGAAAGCTGGAAAATAGGTGAGGCAGGCAAGTGATAGGTGGATACAGATGAGAGGGGTTTAATTGGCAGATGAGTGGATAAAGCCCAGAGATGGGAAGAAAACCAAAGGTAGTGAGATAAGGAGATACAGGGAGAAGAAGCACAAAATATGGAGTCAGAAGACAGGGACGGGGGAAAATAGAAAGAGTTGTTATTGTTCAGTTCACGAAAATTGGGAAATTCAATGTCCGTACTGTTGTGTATATTAAATAAAATTACTACTTTTAGTTTTTAGTTACCAAAATTCCAAAATAAAACAAAATGTTCATCTATTTGATGTATAATTAGATGCATTTAGCAATAGTTGAAAAGTATTTTGATGGCATGAGAGGTCAATAGACCACCATTGTGGATCAGTTTGGGCTCTCAGGATCTACCACAGCAGCAAGGCTATCCACTCACGTGGACATGTGTGGCTGTCAAATCTTCATGCCCTGACATAGATGCATAGAGGCCAACCATGAAGCATTGGCTGTGTTGAACACATTCACCCCTCAGGTCTGAAGCAACCACAGTTAAATTATTCCAATGAGCAACAGCACAGCTTAGATATAACCTGTAAAAACAGCCAAATTACTTTTCCCGGACAAAGTATGAATTTACTTATCAGCCTTGACCTTTCAAATAGCCTTCTGGTGAAAACATTTTAATTACTTCCAACTGGGTCTACATAATTGCTATGAACATATTACTTCTCTATTTACAGATCATACAGTATCAACTATTTTAAAGTATAAATTTATGCTAGTTGTTGGGAAAAAGAGGTTACATTGCAGTAATAATAATTCCACTTTGGGTAATGCCACCAGCATTAGTACTGTAACAATGGATTGCAAACTGCTGGAACTTTATGTGGGAAATAGATAGGATTAATGATTTAGAGGGGAATATGTTTACGGTGAGAGGGAAATTACTTATGAGGAACCTGAAGGGATGCTTTTTCACACGGAGAGTGGTGGTTTGATGGAAGAGCTGCCAGAGGAGGTCGTCGAGGCCGGTATTATAAAAAAAATTTCAAAGACATGTGGACAGGTACATGGATAGGAAAGGTTTAGAGGAATACAAGCTAAACGTAAGCAGGTGGACTAGTGTAGATGGGCATCTTGGTTGGCATGCGTAAGTTGGGCCAAAGGGCTTGTTTCCATGCTGTATGACTATGACTCTATAACTGTTCATCTCTGTTGCTCTGGTAATGTGAAAATTACATGGTAACTTTCCCTCACGACTTTTGATTGAAGAAAAAACATTTGCTCCTGATTTTAAATCAATTTAATCTCAATAGTTTGGAAACAGTGATCTGAAGTCTTGGGACCACAGTTCAGAGTAAAATTGTGTGTAAAGCATCTGGAGTGGCCTGGAAAATATGTAGGAAAATACATTATTCTATAAATGATTTGGCATGGTAAGAATACACAATTGTACTGCATAATTGAGTAAATTGTCAACATTCATACAATGCGACCCTAATTTGAGGAAGGACATCCATGCGATTGAGGCAGTGCAGCGTAGGTTTACGAGATTGATTCCTGGGATGACGGGACTGTCATATGAGGAAAGATTGAAAAGACTAGGCTTGTATTCACTGGAGTTTAGATGGATGAGGGGGTATCTTATAGAAACATATAAAATTATAAAAGGACTGGACAAGCTAGATGCAGGAAAAATGTTCCCAATGTTGGGCGAGTCCAGAACCAGGGGCCACAGTCTTAGAATAAAGGGGAGGTCATTTAAGCCTGAGGTGAGAAAAAAACGTTTTCACCCAGAGAGTTGTGAATTTATGGAATTCCCTGCCACAGAGGGCAGTGGAGGCCAAGTCACTGGATGGATTTAAGAGAGAGTTAGATAGAGCTCTAGGGGCTAGTGGAGTCAATGGATATGGGAAGAAGGCAGGCACGGGTTATTGATAGGGGACGATCAGCCATGATCACAATGAATGGCAGTGCTGGCTTGAAGGGCCGAATGGCCTCCTCCTGCACCTATTTTCTATGTTTCTATGTTTCTATTACCCGACCAACCCCAATACGTCAGTCAGAAGAAGGGTCCCAACCCGAAACGTCACCCATCCTTTTTATCCAGAGATGCTGCCTGACTCGCCGAGTTTGTGTCTATCTTTGGTATATACCAGCACCTGCAGTTCCTTGGTTCTAAATGTTGTCTATCGGCTTGATCCACATTTACCCCTTGCTCACGCCAGGCCCTCAGATAAGCTCACAACTATTTATGCAGCTTTGGCGGGCCGTGCAGTTAACATTGAACTCGAACAGTTGTTTTTTTTTAAATATTCATACAGCTTCATTTTTAACATTTTATAACTTAATACATAAATCAAAAAAAAAGAGAAAAAAGGATAGAATGAAGAAAAAGAAGAAAGTTGCAAAAGAGAGAGAAAAGACCCCTGAACAAAAACTGAGATATGCCCCACTGTTCTTCCTCCCCCCCCCCCCCCCCCCCCCCCCCCCCCCGCTCACCCATCCCAAGCATCGGTTTTAAATTTGTGTTCAACCATTCTGTTGTTGAAGAAATTCAGTGAAAGGAGACCATGTTTTGGAGAATTGGTCTACTTTATCAGCCAAGCAGTTGGTTTAATAACATTTCCCATCCATGTGAAACACCAAAAAAACATGATAATACAAGCACATCAACTTGAGATGAACACATGGCGACTGTCACTGGGCCAGGTACTTTGTGGAAAGCATCCGTGCAACTACCTTGGTGGTTCCAGTGTGGGAGCAGATGATGGTGACAGCACCATTGATTAACACATCAGTCAATCCCTTGGTCCGTGGAGAAGCAAAGCATTAGCTACTGTTGCAATTCCAGGCAGAATGAGTCACGCACATGGCAGTGAGGAGCGCTGGTGTACTTGTCAATCGTCAGCTTTATGTTGAACGCTGATTGTAAATATGCTTGTTAGAAATGACAAAGCACAGCAGGTAATTTCCAGCTGATCATTCACTAGCTGAGGCAATTGTTATCAGCTATTTGCCAAAGCTTTAAATGTGGATTGGATCTCCCCGACATGGCATGTTACAACATTGAAGACTGGGACAATGTTGAGGCTGGTGTAGATATGTACAAATGCTTCCATTTCTTCATAGAGTCACATAGAGTCATAGTGTGATACAGCATGGAGACATGTCCTTTGGACCAACTTGCCCACACCGGCCAATATGTCCCAGCTACACAAGTCCCACCTGCCTGCATTTGGCCCATATCCCTCCAAACCTGTCCTATCCATGTATCAATCTAATTGTTTCTTAAATGTTGTGAAAGTCCCTGTCTGAACTACCTCCTCTGGCAATTTGTTCGATGCACCCACCTATCTTTCTTTCTATCTTTCAATGTTTCTAAAATGTCACCCCTCGGATTCCTATTAAATCTTTTCCCCTTCACCTTAAACCTATGTCCTCTGGACCTTGATTCCCTTAAGAGCAAGTGACACTGTGCGTCTACCCGATCAATTCCTCTCATGATTTTATACAACTCTATAAGATCACCCCTCATCCTCCTGTGCTAAAAGGAATAGAGTTCCAACTTACTCAACATCTCCCTATAGTTCAGACCATCGAGTCTCAGCAACATAAATCTTATCTGTACCCTTTCCAGCTTGATCTTCTCTGTACCCTTTCCAGCTTCTTCACAGTCAAAATCAATATTTCGGCATCACAAAACAGTCAAGGTACATTTGCCACACTGTTTCAATCAGGCAACTCACTTCCTTATTGGCAATTGCATGCAGATAATAGAGATTTTGTTTGTTAGAGGCACTCGTATCATAAGTTAAAGGAAAAAAAGTATCAATCTGTAAATGGGGCCACACCCGAAATGTCATTCCCTCCCGAGATGCTCTCTGACCTACTCAGTTCTTCCAGCAATTTGTGTTTTGCTAAAAAAAAAAGCTCTATGAATTGGATGAAATGCCTCCTTTTCTGATTTTGTATCAAATGGTATTTCATCTATATACTATTATATTATCTTGTCTTGTTTGTTTGTGTGTGTGTGTGTGTGTGTGTGTGTGTGTGTGTGTGTGTGTGTGTGTGTGTGTGTGTGTGTGTGTGTGTGTGTGTGTGTGTGTGCGCGCGCGTGCGTGTCAAAACGGTACACGGTAGCGCTAAAATTATTCCACCACCTTACTCACCTTTGTCCTGCGGTCGTTCCTATTAGGTTTCGTTCAGATCTTATATTTCACAAGTCATTCATAATGTTTAAGTTTCAAAATTCAAGATTTAAAAGAATTTAACAGCTAAATCCTTGCTGGCCCAGCTTGCAACAAATTTGCAATCGAGCAACACTCAGTCCTACCAGCAGGGTTTTAGCATAACAGGAGGGGGAGGGGGCAATTGCATTATTTTTTAAAGTCCTCGAAGCAAGAGGAGGGGGAGGCAGTGCTGAGGATACACCCCTGCACAGTTGGGGGCTGTGGATGAGTGCTGGAATATGGGGGAACGGGTGGGTGGTGGAATATTGCATTGGGGAACGGGTTGTGTTGGGGGACCAGGCCTCCCATGTGACAGGGACCCTAGTATCAAATAAAATAGAAGCTTATTTAACTGTGTATTTTTAGCAGGGCCTAATCCTCAATGATAGCACATCAGAATCTACCCATTACATAGAATACTAGTATTTTTGTATTCTCTTTGATTTGTTTTTATTTAAAGTTAATTGCTTTTCCACATTTAAGTTACCATAACCTATAATTTTCATTTCAGAAAAAATGAGTCCTTCTTATTAAAGCATCTACAATTTTCTCTTCAATTGAAGTCAATGTAAAGATAAACCTGGCAAGGTGCATAATTAGTGTTCAGTCTGATGTAGTTTATCTTCCATTTTTATCCAAAACTCTCAGATACCTTTTTTTATTTTGTGGCAAGAAGCCAAAAATCATGGCATTTCAATCCCACATTAATTTACCTATTCAGCAATGTCTTAATGCCTTCTCCCCATTTGCACTGGAGTGC
Organism: Amblyraja radiata; assembly: GCF_010909765.2. Lineage (NCBI taxonomy): Eukaryota > Metazoa > Chordata > Chondrichthyes > Rajiformes > Rajidae > Amblyraja > Amblyraja radiata. Next base: position 4,030,968 of record NC_045958.1, on the reverse strand, counting down.
TGAAGCAGGAAATCACAACTCTGGTATCATTTATCTCAATGAAAATGACTGCAAATCATTTTCTATTGAGAAACCATAATTTAATAAATTATGTTCAATTATAAAGTTCTTGAAATGCATTTTGTGTACAAATAAGACTTATTGTTCTTGCTTTATGATGCACAGCACAAAGGATATATGGCACATAATGTCTCTTGTTTTGAGATAATCATTTGTTAGTTTTGACATGGACTGGATTAGAAACACAAAGCCAAGAACAGCCATGGAGAGTTGATTTCCGTAGATACCTGTTTGCACATTTTGTACTTTTATACTTCTGAATTTCTTTTTGCCAATACTACAGAAACACACACACACACACACACACACACACACACACACACACACACACACACACACACACACACACACACACACACACACACACACACATAAACACACACACACACACACACACACACACACACACACACACACACACACACACACACACACACACACACACACACACACACACACACACACACACACACACACACACACACTGGAGTTTAGAAGAATGAGGGGGGACCTTATTGAAACATACAGAATAGTGAAAGGCTTGGTTAGAGTGGATGCAGAGAGGATGTTTTCACTCGTGGGAGTGTATAGAAACAGAGACCATTGCTTCAAAATAAAAGGACGTACCATTACAAAGGAGATGAAGAGGAATTAATTTTTAACAAAATGTGTTGAATCTGTGGAATTCTTTGCTACAGAAGACTGTAGAGGACGTCAATGGATATTTTTAAGGTAGAGATTGACAGATTCTTGCTTTGTATGGGTGTCAGGGGTTATGGGGAGACGGCAGGAAAATTGGGTTGAGGGGGAAAGATAGATCAGCCATGCTTGAATGGTGAGGTAGACTTGATGGACTGAATAGCCTAATTCTGCTCCAATAACTCATGACCTATACAGACACACACACACAATTGAGTAATGAGAGACTGTACAATTGAGAATCATTCTATAATCTATATAACTAAAAGTCTCATTTTGATCAATTCCAGTCTGCGCTGTATATTGATTTTAGAAAAAACACTACCATATATCGATGTGATTTTTGGCCATCTTACTCAGAGTCCTCTTGAGGCAGCCTTGAGGATTTTGCCGATCAATGAAAAAAGTTATGAGTGTTTAAAAAATCTTGAGATCAGCTGATTGGTCCTCAAGCCTGTTAATCACCACCTTCTGGGTGGGGCAGGACTATAAAACCCCCAGATGCCTGGACGTGAGTCAGTCACTCTGGAAGATCGCGAGGGAGAGTCCATGACTGTAATTCTAAGCTGTGAATCAACTAAACTGTGAGTCTGCAACGTACTCGCAATAAATGATTTGTTAGCCCTTAATGACAATGCAATGAGTTGTTTGGCAATGTGGTGGTCTGCACTCTGCTTGAAATGCTATGAAATTGATTTGGTGACCTGCACTCTGCTCGAAATGCTATGAAATTGAATTTGGTGGCCTGCACTCTGCTTGATATGCTATGTAACTGAATTTGGTAGCCCACACTCTGCTTGAAATGCTATGAAATTAAATTTGGTGGCCTGTACTCTGCTTGAAATGGAATTTCATTGAATAGCCATGAGTGAACTGCCAGCCCACCAGCCCTGAGTGAGTGAGCTGCCAGCCCACCAGCCCTGAGTGACTGAACAGCCAACCCATCATCCCTGAGTGACTGAGCTGCCAGCCCACCAGGCTTGAGTGACTGAGCTGCCAGCCCAAGATTCCATTCGGCCCATCATGTCCATACTAGCCCTCTGGAAACCAGTCCCTTCGGCCCACAACACCCATACTAGCGCTCCAGGAACCCCACCCCTCCACTGGCCGCCAATATTGAAATTGGTGGAGAGGTGGAATATTGCATTGGGGGACCAGCCCTCCCGTGTGAACATGGGACCTAACGGGTCCCACTCAGTCTAGTTAGTCTTACATGGTGAGATCACTTTCTGCTTTGTTCAAACCTGATGGGAGTATGAAAGGAGTATAATGAGTATGAAAACTTATATTATCAGATAATAATCAGTTACACTGAATTTCTGCCTATTGTTGGCCTCTATGGTTTCAGAAAGGTCTACTATGTGCGATAAGATATTGAACTGATATATAGATATTGAAGTAGAGATTCCACATCTTTATTGAGATATGTATAATATCCTTTGCAATGTGACTGGGCAATGCAAGCCCGCAGAATATCAAATTGAAGAAGGATCAGGAGGCAGCTCAATTGTCAGTTTCATAGCATTTCAAGCATAGTGTGGGCTACCAAATTCAGTTACATAGCATATCAAGCAGAGTGCAGGCCACCAAATTCAATTTCATAGCATTTCAAGCAGAGTGCAGGTCACCAAATCAATTTCATAGCATTTCAAGCAGAGTGCAGGCCACCAAATTCAATTAAACATCACTCCCTTACGAGGTCAATGCGTTTTACACACGCTTTGATAGGGAGAACACTCATGTGCCATCCCGAGCCCCCATTCGCCGTGATGGTATTTCAGTCACAGTCACAGTCACAGAGGTCGACGTCAGAAGATCCTTCAGAGGGGTAAACCCTCTGAAAACGCCTGGACCTGATGGCATACCCGGTCATGTTCTAAAATTGTGTGCGGTCCAACTAACTGGAGTTTTTACGGACATTTTCAACCTCTCACTTCTGAGGTCTGAGGTTCCCACCTACTTTAAAAGGGCATCAATTATACCGGTGCCCAAGAAGAGTAAGGTGACGTGCCTCAATGACTATCGACCAGTGGCACTAACTCCTGTGGTGATGAAGTGCTTTGAGAGGTTGATTATGGCGCATATCAACTCCTACATTGACAAGAACCTACATCGAACCACTGCAGTTCACTTACTGCCACAATGGTGGAAGCGATCTCGCTGGCTCTCCACGCCGATCTGGACCACTTGGACAACAAAAACTCATACGTCAAGCTGTTGTTCATTGACTACAGCTCGGCATTTAACACAATCATCCCCTCCAAGCTGGTTATCAATCTCTCAGATCTGGGCCTCTGCGCATCCCTCTGCAACTGGATCCTCGACTTCCGCATCCTTAGACCACAGTCTGTTCGTATTGTTGGAAATGTGTCATCCTCGATAACAATCAGCACGGGAGCACCTCAAGGCTGGATGCTCAGCCCCCTGCTGTACTCACTCTATACTCATGACTGCGTAGCCGGTCGTAGTGCGAACTCCATCATCCTCTTCAACCTCTCCCTGGACAAGTCCGTGGTCCCTGCCTGCTTCAAAAAATCCATCATTGTACCGGTACCAAAAAATGCCTCTCCAGCCTGTCTGAATGACTACCGACTGGTGGCACTTACCTCGGTAGTTATGAAATGCTTTGAGAGGCTGGTGAACAAACACATCTGCGCCTTCCTCCCTCGCAACATGGACCCGTTGCATTTCGCATACCGTCCGAACAGATCCACGGACGATGCGGTCTCCCAGGTTTTGCACACCGCTCTCTCTCATCTGGACAGCCAGAAGGGGGGCTACGTGAGGATGCTGTTCATAGACTTCAACACGATAGTCCCCACCAGACTGTCCGGGAAGCTACTGGAATTGGGGCTCAACACCTCCCTGAGAGCCTGGGTCCTGGACTTTCTCACCGCCAGGCCCCAGGTAGTCAAGATGGGAGGGAATACATCGAAGTCTCTCACCCTGAGCACAGGATCGCCCCAGGGTTGCGTCCTCAGCCCCCTATTGTACTCCCTGTACACACATGACTGTGTGGCTAGGTTCAGCTCCAACTCAATAATTAAGTTTGCTGATGACACTGTGGTGGTGGGCCTGATCTCAGACAACGATGAGAAGGCCTACCGGGAGCAGGTGACTGATCTAGCACTCTGGTGCCAGGATAACAGCCTCCTCTTGAACATCAAAAAAGCAAAGGAGCTGATCATGGACTTTAGGAGGGCACATCATCCGAGGACGTACACACCATTGAGGATAAATGGGGATCCTGTGGATAGGGTGAGCTGTTTTAAATATCTGGGAGTCCACTCGTGAGTAAGGCAAGGCAGCGCCTTTACCACCTCAGGCAATTGAGGATATTCAGAGTGTCTCCGATGATCCTCCAGTGCTTCTACGCAGCGGCTGTGGAAAGCATCTTGTCCGGAAATATTACCATCTGGTTTGGGAATTGCTCTGCCCAGGACAAGAAGGCTCTGCAGAGAGTAGTGCGTTCGGCCGAACGCACTATGGGAACTTCACTCGCCCCCCTGCAGGAACTATACATCAGGAGGTGCAACTCCAGAGCCAACAATATCATGGGAGACCCCTTCCACCCCTGCAACGGACTGTTCCAGCTGCTACGGTCAGGCAAACGCCTCCGTTGCCATGCTGTGAGAAAGGAGAGGTTGAGAAGGAGTTTCTTCCCAGAGACCATTCGGACTGTAAACTCCTATCTCACCAGGGACTAACTTTACTGAACGTTTTTTCCTTCCAATATTTAACATGTAAAAGAATATGTGTGTGTTTATGATTGTGTTTATAGTTTGTTTGGTTGTTTGTCTGTTTGTCTTTTTGCACAAAGTCCGCGAGCATTGCTACTTATCATTTCACTGCACATCTCGTATGTGTATGTGACGAATAAACTTGACTTGACTTGATCATCAAGTTCGCCGACGACACCTCTGTTGTGGGACAAATCACTGATGGTGACGAGTCAGAGTATAGAAGTGAGATCGACTGATTGACCAAATGGTGCCAGCGCAATAACCTGGCCTTCAACACCGGCAAAACCAAGGAACTGATTGTGGACTTTGGAAGGGGTAGGATAGGGACCCACAAGCCTGTTTATATCAAGGCACCATCCTAGCCACACACTCATCTCTCCGCTGCCATCAGGAGCCTGAAATCTGGTACATCCAGATTCATGAATAGCCTCTTCCCCACAGCCATCCGGCTATTAACCTCGCCGTCAAACAAACTCTGAACTATAACAGTCTCTTGCACTTTATCTGTTTATTTATGTGTATATACATGGTCTATGCTATATAGACACACTGAACTTTTCTGTATTTATGCTTACAATATTCTGTTGTGCTGCCGCAAGCAAGAATTTCATTGTCCTATCTGGGACACATGACAATAAACTCTTGACTTGACTTGACTTGACTTGACTTGATCCACAAAACATGGCCTCTGGGTGGGTGGGCAGTGTAGGAGGAGGGTCATTCAGGTGGAACATTTTCCACCAATTCCAGGTTTGGTTTTTGCTTGTTATTATTAAACTTTGTGTGTGCTATCATTATACTTGTTTGCACATCCCAATACAATTACTTGTCTTGATATTGTTTCCAATAGGGATGGTGAGAAAAGCGAGAACGTGAATAAATATAGACAGGTAACTCTGCAGCCGAGATGCATTAATGGACGCACTATCTCAACTGGGAGGACAGGTTGAGCATTAGTAATGTAGATACTGATTCAAAATGTCACAAAGGAGGTAGGTGTTTTAATAAATCAGATGCAACAGTACAAAGATAATGTAATAATTGACATGAAATGCTAAAAACCCACAGCAAATCAGGCAACACCTGGAGAAAGGCAATAGACAATAGACAATAGGTGCAGGAGTAGGCCATTGGCCCTTCGAGCCAGCACCGCCATTCAATGTGATCATGGCTGATCATCCACAATCAGTACCCCGTTCCTGCCTTCTCCCCATATCCCCTGACTCCGCTATCTTTAAGAGCCCTATCTAGCTCTCTCTTGAAAGCATCCAGAGAACCTGCCTCCACCGCCCCCTGAGGCAGGAAATTCCACAAACTCACCACTCCACTATCCTATCAGAACATTGCTTGAAATCACTGAAGACAGATCAAATTGGCAAATAAAGCATTTAACTTGTTTTTTTTACATAAAGACAGGATGGTGAACTAAGCAATATTTAACAAATCAGAGACAATATCAGTGCTAAATAATTCTTCCCTTCCCTCCCGCTCCACCCCCTCCCCTGCTACACCTGTCGCTTTACCTCCCTCTCGACTCTTTTCAAGGACCCAAGCAGTCGTTCCAGGTGCGACAGAGGTTCATGGGTGCGACAGAGGTTCATAGGTTCATGCGACAATGGGTTAACAAAAGTAACTTTAAGTTGCAGAGAAAATGGTGGAAGAGATTGACATGACAAAGAAAATATATTTACTATCGGACAAATGGGTTGCTGTAGTTGGCCTGTTTCATGTACTGTTTAAAACAAGGCTGTAGCACATATCCAGCAAGTCACAATGTACTGGTATGATTATGATTACTAATGCAGAGGAGAAATCTGAGCTTTTATCACTGCTGGATGACCTTCAGTGGAAATGGCCAGTTCTATGTGAAAGTACAAGCACATCTTCAAGATTTGGAGGATTTGCTACAAAGTCAAGAAGGTGTGAGAAATGGAAATTCTATGTAAAGATGCAATTTGGAAACATCCATATAAAAAAATAATACTCTTAAACATTGGCACTCCCAGTATGTAATTCAATGCGCTAATTCCTGAGGGCATATTAAGAAATTGAGTGAGTTTGCAGGACTTTCATTTCATAAATTTAAAAACAAATTGGAAGGAGATAGATGCATGCACTAAAACACTTTGCAAAGAATATGCAGCCTAAAATTAACCATATAACCATATAACCATAAAACAATTACAGCATGGAAACAGGCCATCTCGGCCCTACAAGTCCGTGCCGAACAATTATTATCCCTTAGCCCCACCTGCCTGCACTCATACCATAACCCTCCATTCCCTTCTCATCCATATGCCTATCCAATTTATTTTTAAATGATACCAACGAACCTGCCTCCACCACTTCTACTGGAAGCTCATTCCACACAGCTACCACTCTCTGAGTAAAGAAGTTCCCCCTCATGTTACCCCTAAACTTCTGTCCCTTAATTCTGAAGTCATGTCCTCTTGTTTGAATCTTCCCTATTCTCAAAGGGAAAAGCTTGTCCACATCAACTCTGTCTATCCCTCTCATCATTTTAAAGACCTCTATCAAGTCCCCCCTTAACCTTCTGCGCTCCAGAGAATAAAGACCTAACTTATTCAACCTTTCTCTGTAACTTAGTTGCTGAAACCCAGGCAACATTCTAGTAAATCTCCTCTGTACTCTCTCTAATTTGTTGACATCCTTCCTATAATTGGGCGACCAAAATTGTACACCATACTCCAGATTTGGCCTCACCAATGCCTTGTACAATTTTAACATTACATCCCAGCTTCTATACTCAACGCTCTGATTTATAAAGGCTAACATACCAAAAGCTTTCTTTACCACCCTGTCTATATGAGATTCCACCTTCAAGGAACTATGCACGGTTATTTCCAGGTCCCTCTGTTCAACTGCATTCTTCAATTCCCTACCATTTACCATGTACGTCCTATTTTGATTTGTCCTGCCAAGGTGTAGCACCTCACATTTATCAGCATTAAACTCCATCTACCATCTTTCAGCCCATTCTTCCAAATGGCCTAAATCACTCTGTAGACTTTAGAAATCCTCTTCATTATCCACAACACCCCCTATCTTGGTATCATCTGCATACTTACTAATCCAATTTACCACACCTTCATCCAGATCATTGATGTACATGACAAACAACAAAGGACACAACACAGATCCCTGAGGCACCCCACTAGTCACCTGCCTCCAACCCGACAAACAGCCATCCACCATTACCCTCTGGCGTCTCCCATTCAGCCACTGCTGAATCCATCTTGCTACTCCTGCATTTATACCCAACAGTTGAACCTTCTTAACCAACCTTCCATGAGGAACCTTGTCAAAGACCTTACTAAAGTCCAGATAGACAACATCCACTGCTTTACCCTCGTCAATTTCCCTAGTAACCTCTTCAAAAAATTCAAGAAGATTAGTCAAACATGACCTTCCAGGCACAAATCCATGTTGACTGTTCCTAATCAGACCCTGTTTATCCAGATGCTTATATATATTATCTCTAAGTATCTTTTCCATTAATTTGCCTACCACTGAAGTCAAACTAACAGGTCTATAATTGCTAGGTTTACTCTTAGAACCCTTTTTAAACAATGGAACAACATGCGCAGTACGCCAATCCTCGGGGACTATTCCCGTTTCTAATGACATTTGAAATATTTCTGTCATAGCCCCGGCTATTTCTACACTAATTTCCCTCAATGTCCTAGGGAATATCCTGTCAGGACCTGGAGACTTATCCACTTTTATATTTTTCAAAAGTGTCAGTACTTCTTTTACTTTGAAACTCATAGTATCCATAGCTACTCTACTAGTTTCCCTTACCTCACATAATTCAATATCCTTCTCCTTGGTGAATACCGAAGAAAAGAAATTGCTCAATATCTCCCCCATCTCTTTTGGCTCTGCAGATAGCTGTCCACTCTGTCTCTCCAATGGACCACTTTTATCCCTCGTTATCCTTTTGCTATTAATATAGCTGTAGAAACCCTTTGGATTTATTTTCACCTTACGTGCCAAAGCAACCTCATATCTTCTTTTAGCTTTTCTAATTTCTTTCTTAAGATTCTTTTTACATTCCTTATACTCCTCAAGCACCTCATTTACTTCATGCTGATTGGAGGATTCAAATCTCCCTTTATAATGTGCAATCACTATGATAAAAGACTCAATGCTCCAACAATCCTAAAGCATAAAGAGTTGTTTGTTTTAAATTCACAACCTCTCCAAACACATTTTTTTAATTTAAAAAAAAAAATTTATTCACCATATCCAATCTAAAGATATTTTTTCCAATTTTTTTTCTTAGTCCTTTAACCATCTCTGCTTTCATCGAATTAGACCTAATTTTAGATTAGTTTAATTTAGAGATACAGCACAGAAACTGGACCAGCAATCCCCGCACATTAACACTACCCTACACCCACTAGGGACAATTTTTAAAAACATTTTAACAAGCCAAGTGCTGCCTATCCTACTGATTTTGTGTCGATCTCCAGTAAAGGCTGAGGCCTGTGATGAGGCCTGCCATGACTGGCAGACTACTTTCAATGCGGCAAGATGGCTTATTATGTCCCAACTGTTTGCAGCTGGTCTGATCTGATCCGAAGCGGACTGAGCCAATATGCCATGGCAGCAGGTAGGCATGTGTGCCAAGAGTTACAAACAATGGTTTGTACAACCTGATCTATCGGAGTTGCTGCCTCAACAAGGCAGACAGCATCATCAGAGACCCACACCACCCTGGCCACACTCTCATTTCACCCCTGCCATCGTGTAGAAGGTACAGGAGCCTGAAAACTGTAATGTCCAGGTTCAGGAACAGCTTCTTCCCTACAACCATCAGGCTATATTATATTGTCTACAGTGTACTATGTTTACATATTGTGCTGCAGCAAGTAATATTTTCATTGTTCCATCTGTGATATTTATATACTGTTACTAAAACACTCAATTTGGCCACTTCCGGTCTACGTTGTAAATAAATTTGCGCAAAAACGCTACCCTATATCGCTATGAATTTTTTTGCCATCTTACTCACCATTCTCCTCCGCTCCAAGCACCCCAAGTTTTGTTCTGATCGGTGAAATAATGTAAAAGTTATGAAAGTTTGAAAAACCGTGAGATCAGCAGATTGGTCTTCTCGCCTGTCAGTCACCATAAAGGTAACGCCCCTCCCGGGGGCCAGGAGAATAAAGCCCCGGAGGCCACGCATGATTCAGTCAGTCAGCCCGCCCAGAAGCCGTGAGTGAGAGTTGAGTCCAGAACTGTGAGTGTTCTAGCCATGCTGACTGAACTTTGAGATTACAAGCAGTTACTGAGAGTTGAGTCCAGAACTGTGAGTGCTCCAGCTGTGCTGACTGAACTGTGAGACTACAAGTAGTTAGTGAGAGTTGAGTCCAGAACTGTGAGTGCTCCAGTCATTAGTGAGTGAATGTGAATCTACAAACCGTGGCGCACTCTGGAAGTCGAGCTCACGCCGGAAGTCGGGTTCACTCCGGAAGTCACACGCACTCCGGAGGTCGTGCTCACTCCGGAAGTTGCGCTCATTCCAGAAGTCACGCTCAGTCCAGAAGTGGGGCGTGAGTAGATTCAAGAGAGTTTTACTGTCATGTCCCAGGTGTGTGTGAGTGTGTTTATGTGTGTGTGGTGAGTGTGTATGAGTCTGTCTGTATGAATGTGTGTGAGTGTGCCTGAGTGTGTGTGTGAGTGTGTGTATGTGTGAGAGATGGAGGGTGTGTGTGTGTGAGATGGAGGGTGTGTGTGTGTGTGTGTGAGATGGACGGTGTGTGTGTGTGTGAGATGGAGGGTGTCATTACTTTCATAGACTGATATACAAGGACCCCCAGACCCCGTTGTACCCTTTTCCCAACTTGACGCCATTTAGATAGTAATCTGCCTTCCTGTTTTTGAGGAAAGATTGAAAAGACTAGGCTTGTATTCACTGGAGTTTAGAAGGATGAGGGGGTTCTTATAGAAACATATAAAATTATAAAAGGACTGGACAAGCTAGATGCAGGAAAAATGTTCCCAGGCGATTCCAGAACCAGGGGCCACAGTCTTAGAATAAAGGGGATGTCATTTAAGACTGAGGTGAGAAAAAACTTTTTCACGCAGAGAGTTGTGAATTAGTGGAATTCCCTGCCACAGAGGGCAGTGGAGGCCAAATCACTGGATGGATTTAAGATTTAAGAGAGAGTTAGATAGAGCTCTGGGGGGCTGGTGGAATCAAGGGATTTGGGGAGAAGGCAGGCACGGGTTATTGATTTGGGATGATCAGCCATGATCAAAATGAATGCCGGTGCTGGTTTGAAGGGCCGAATGGCCTCCTCCTGCACCTATTTTCTATGTTTCTATGTTTCTATGAGTGAGTCAACTGCGAGTCCACCAGCCGTGAGTGAGTGAACTGTGAGTCCACCAGCCGTGAATGAGTGAGCTGCGAGTCCACCAGCTGTGAGTGAGTGAATTGCCAGCCCACCAGCCGTGAGTTAGTCAACTGCAAGTCCACCAGCCGTGAGTGAGTCAACTGTGAGTCCACCAGCCGTGAGTGACTGAACTGTGAGTCCACCAGCCGTGAGTGACTGAACTGTGAGTCCAAGAATCCATTTGGCCTACAATGTCCATGCTAGCCCTCTGGAAACCAGTTACTTCAGCCCACAACACCCATACTAACGCTCCAGAAAGCACCCCCACCCACTTGCCACACATATTGGAATTGATGGAGAGGTGGAATATTGCATTGGGGGACCAGCCTTCCCATGTGAACATAGGACCCAACAGGACACACTTAGTCTAGTATAACAATAAAACACTCTACTGTTGATCTTCCCTGAGGAGCCTTCTTTCATTTTAATCAACTCTCTTCACGGAAATTCATATCTGATGTGTTTCAAGAACGAAACCATCCTCCCAAGTTGAACAAAATGCTCCTCAGTTTTATATTTCAAAATAATCAACAGACATCAATTATCAAAACCAAGAAAGATATCTCAAGTTTGATAATATTTTAAAGATGGCACCATGAGGATTGTGGAGGAAAATGAAGTCAATGAATCTTGAAATTTAGATTTTGTTGAGTTTATTATTGTCACGTGTGCTGAGCTACAGTGAAAAGTGTTTTTTTATTGCGTGCAATCCAGTAAATGAAGAATATATACACGAGTACTACAATCAAGCCATCCACAGTGTCCAGTTGCAGAATAAAGAGTATATCATCTAGTGAAAGATGAAGTCCAATAAATTCAGATTAAACATAGTTTGGAGGTCTCCAATGCAGTAGATGGGATGTGAGGACCACACTCTAGCTGTTGAGAGGACAGTTCCGTTTCCTGATAACAGCTAAGAAGAAACTGTCCCTGAATCTAGAGGTATGTGCTTCTGGAAAGGAAGTTAAACTAACATAAATGGCACTGAGCAAAACACAAAGTGCTGGAGAAAATCAATGGGTCAAGCAGCATCTTTGGAGGAAAAGGATACTGTTCCATCAGGGACTGGATTTGTTTTTAGTGTTATTATGTGTGAAATGTTTTAAATTTCATGTGCGATGCTCCGCTATTCCCTGGGAAACGTATTTTCATTTTGCACTGTACAACTGTTGCTTGCAAGATGACAATAAAGGTTGATTGATTGATTGATTGATTGATTGATGTTCCCAAAGGGTTCTGAGTCGCAACGTTTTCTGTCCATTCCCTCTGCAGTTACTGCCTGACCTGCTGAGTTCCTCCAGCACGACGCGTTTAGCTTAGGATTCCAGCATCTGCAGCTTCCTTTCTCCATACATGGTGCTGCATAGTGCAATGTGTCCATTCACTTTTCTGTCAAATCTGAGGCTTTAACATTGTCGAGGTAAAGCATGAATTTTAATAACATAGACCCAAAATGCAAGAAAATGAACGCCAGAAGGAAATTATTGCATAAATTGCCACTCAATGCAGCATCTTTCTTGGTTTTATTGTGCACAGCTGAAGAGTTTGCGCTGGGATGGCAGATTCTGTTAGAAACACTAATTCACCGTACCTTGAAAGAATTCAGAATAATTTTAGTCACAACATGCTTGGTTTCTGGATTAAACTGTGCTGAAGTTGTGCTTTGTACATGCGTTGACTACGCTATCTATAATTTACAAAAGGTTCTTCGCGGGGAATTATAAGTATGTCAGAATTTGAAAGAATTATATCATTGAGTGCAGGATGGTTATTTCAGGTTGTCATTTGGTGACAAGTCTTGATATGACAGAAGATAGTAACTAAGAGCTTCCCCAAAAGGAGAGAGTGGAAATTACAGGGTGAATAGCAAATTATACCTCTCAAAGTATACCATCTCATTCACTGGTATCAGTGCTTCACTGGAGAATTTGGATCAGATTAGGAATCAGAAATATATATTTTTTAAATATATAAAGATGCACTAAAAAAACAAATTAGTGCTTAATTTACAATAGGAGTATAGACTGCATTAATATTATAAATTAATTAGGCTCTGTATTTTAAGGGTGGTGCAGCAGTAAAGTTGCTGCCTTACAGCGCCAGAGGCCTGGGTTCAATCCTGACCATGGGTTCAGTCTGTACGTAATTTGTACGTTCTCCCCATGACCTGCGTGGCTTTTCTCCAGGTGCTCCAGCTTCCTCTCACACCCCAAAGATGTATAGGTTAATTGTAGGTTAATTGGCTTCGGAAAAACTGGAAATAGTCTCCAGTGGAAATAGTCTCCACGAAATGCATTTTGTTGTCTCTGTACTGTACACTGACAATGACAATTAAAATTGAATCTGAATCTGAATCAGTGTGTGTAGGATAATGTTAGTGTGCGGGGATCGCTGGTCGGCATGGACTCGCTGGGCCGAAGGGCCTGTTTCCGCGCTGTATCTTTAAACTTAATTGAGGGAAAAATTAAAGAGATCTTTCGGTTCCCTTATTCCAAATGATCAGTCATGCTATAGAAAGATTTTCATAAACACCCTAGCACCTCTCTCCTCTGAAAAGCTATGAAATGCTACACATTCATGCCGGCCTTGGACAAAGTTGGATTCAACAAAGCTAGTCAGTCCCACATTTACACTGAACATCTTGATTTTCTGTTTGAAGGAGAAATCTCTTTTATGTGTGCCCTCAAACGGAGTCAGTAGTCACATTAAATGCTATTATTTATTGCAATTTGGGTCTTGCTTTGTTAAATCACACCTTTCCAGCGGAAATAAACTTGAATGAAAGACATAAAGCACAGCGCAGGAATAGTCCCTTCAGCCCATAATGACAATGCTGACCATATTGCCAATATAACTGATTCCATCTTCCGACACACAGTCTTTATACCTTCGCCTGTTCCTGCAGCTCCTTAAAATGCCCGTTCAGCATTGCTGACATTTTTTTCTGAAACCTCCCCTTGCAGTAGCTTCCAGGCATCTTCCAATCTCTGTGTAAAAAAAAACTTGCCTCAGACATCTCCTTTGAACTTTCCCTCTCTCGGCTTAAACTCATGCCCTCAAGTATGTAACATTTTCACCCTAGGAAAGAGATGCTGGCTAACTGCCCTATCTATACCTTTCATAATTGCATATATTTCTCTTCTTCTCTCTGGATTGTCACCTTGTCGTGGTGGAGAAGCTTGTGTGGTCCTGAGATCCTGAGAGCGATGCCGTCTGGAGCTATGCTCCTGTTTGGGTCACCCATGGTGAGGGGGAGGTCTCTGACAAAGAGCAATCCAACCAAGACCTCAACGGTGGAACAGGCGGAGGATGATGGCTGAAGCGTCACAACGGCTGGGAAGGCGGATGAAGGCTGCAGCAGAAAAGGGTCTCCAGTCGTCTTGGATTCCATGCCACTGGATCCTGACCCAGATCTGTCAAGGACCGTGTGATGGCTGTCTGTCTCCCCACGTTAAACAAAGTCACGCACAGGCGTCCTCCATGAGAGGACAGTCATACACGTTTCGAAAGACCGCCGATTATATATTTCTGTCAGGTTGCCCCTCGTCCACCTGCTCTCCAGAGAAAACAACCAGAGTTTGTCCAAACTCTCCTTACAGGTAATACATTCCAATCCAGGCAAACTTCTTCTGCACACGCCTCAAACTTTCCACATCGTTCCTGTTATACAATGACCAGAACTGCACACAATACTCCACATAGGGCCTAGCTTCTTCTTCTTGCATTTGAGGCAGCAGAAGTCCGCAGCAGGGTGCCAATTCATAGTCAACGCATGTACAAAGCACAACTTCAGCACAGTTTAATCCAGAAACCAAGCATGTCGCAAGCAAAATTATTATTGTCAATTCTTTCAAGCCCCGGTTTGACATCAGTAGGTGCCCTAAAAAGAGCGCATGCTCCGGGTTGGCGCTAAGCTGCGGCACTGCTGCTGACTCTATTTGTTGTCGTTCGTCTGACTGAGGCCAGTAGACAGGGCTCACCACGGAGAGGTCGACAACATGAGCCCCATGGCCGAGCTGAAACATGACCTTTATACTCTATGCACCAAGATGAAGACATGCATGCCATGCACCTTCTTTACCACCACAGCACCGGGTCCCTGGTGGGAGACCGCTTTTCGGGGCTTCCGCAGCGGCGACTTCTCCCGCCCGAGTTGCGGGGTTGAAGATTACCTGGAGCGGGGCCTACATCACCGCCCCGCGCGGCTTGGAATGGCCGCTGGACTTTGTGAGCGCCCGCCGGGGCTCCAACACCAAGAGCCCGCCGGGGCTCCAACACCAAGACCTGGTGCGTGGCCTTGCATCACCCGGCGTGGCTTTAATGGCTGCGGGACATTTAACATCGCCCGCCGGGGGCTTTGACTCTGTCTTTGACTCTGACATGGGGGGGAGAGGGGAGTGCAGGGGAGAGATATGTTTAAGTTTTGCCTTCCATCACAGTGAGGAGGACTCACTGTGATGGATGTTTATGTGAATTAAATTGTGTTGGTGTGTGTCTTGGTTCTTTTTTTGTATGGCTGCAGAAACCAAATTTCGTTTGAACCTCATGTGAGGTTCAAATGATAATAAAAGGTATTGTATTGTATTGTATTGTATTGTACTTGTGCTGCCATTTTAGGAAGCAAGAGATGTGCAGCCCTCTGATTGTCCTAAGGTTCCTGGCATTTACTGTATACTTCCCTCTTGCATTTCACCTCCCATAGTGCAGCACCTCCAACAGGTCCAGTCTGAAGAAGGGTCCCGACCCGAAACGTCACCCATTATTTTTCTCCAGAGATGCTGCCTGACCCGTTGAGTTACTCCAGCACTTTTTCTCTATCTTAGGCCAAGATTAATCTTCATCTGCCATTGCTGCCCAAATTTCCCTACTGATCTATATTCCAACTGATCTACTGTATATTGTGCTGTGAACTTTGTTAACCCTCCTCACTATCCAGGGCACTATTAATTTTTGTGTCATCTGCAAACTTACTATCAAACCACCTACATTTTCATCCGAGTATTCCATATTTTAACTGAGAAAACTAATTTATCTATTTCAACTCATAAGATGCACCCCCAACCATGAGTACATAAGAATAAATGTGGTCATCAGCATTAACTGTGCCAAGAACTATTGGACTAAGTTGTATAGCCCGATCCATTCATGAGTACTGACCTTCTCCCTGCAGGGATCATGTGGATCAAAAAGGCAGCCTGCATCATCAAGGGCCCGTACAAACCCTGGCCATGCTCCCATTTCACTCCTGCCACCGGGAAGAAGGTATAGGAGTTAGAAAACTGTGACCTCTAGGTTCAGGAGTAGCTTCTTCCCAACAACCAAACCCCAACTAAATGAACACTCCAAACCCCAACTAAATGAAAGCTATAACATGTTTTGGTTGCACTAGGCATTTTGGGTTTTTTTTGCACTAATATTATTTTTAATTTATTAAAACATTTTTGTTTATTATTTTATCTATGAGTGCTGTGTTTACAGACCTGTTATGCTACTGCAAATAAAAATGTAATTGGTCAATTTTCAGTACATATGACAATTAAACTCTCTTCATTATTCACTTCCATGCATTCGGTTTCATTTTATTAATATTCAAAAATCAATCTCTCACATGGATTTTAATCTCTTCATTATGCTCTTTATTCAATGGCATTTACCAAGCTTTGTCTCAGATGCCTTCTCACAAAGATTATATGCCCTTTCCGTTATATTACAGTAATAGGCTGAATTACTGTGGTGTAACCCTTGTTATTTGTCCCAGATATTAACCCAATTTGATAATGAATTGTATTTGGTTAAAACTGCTGTGAACTATAAATTTAATGTTGAGTACTAATAATTTATCAGAGCGGTTCGGGAGTCTAATGTTTGATTACACTAATTGGGGAGAAGTGCAAAAATGCAGAAAGGCTAATTGCAAAAGTATTAGGGCAGGAGCTGAGGAAAGAAGATTGTGTAAGTCCACTTACCACATCTTCGGTACGTCCACATATAGTGTAGCACAGTGGCGTATATGTAGAGTTGCTGCCTTACAGCAACTTAAGATGTGAGTTCGATGCTGACCACAGGTGCTCGCTATACACAGTAGGAACAAGTAGAATGGATAAGGGAGAGCCAGTGGGTGTGGTGTATCTGGACTTTCTAAAAGCAATTGACAAGGTGTGCAAAATTAGTGTGCCATCCGGTTCTCTATCCATGCCAATACCCCCATGGTATTGGGGGTAGGGTATTGGCATGGATAGAGAACTGGATGGCAGACAGGATGCAAAGAGTAGGAATTAACAGGTCCATTTCAGAATGGCAGGCATTGACTAGTGGGGTGCCACAAGGCTCGGTGGTGGGACCCCAGTTATTTACAATATATATTAACGATTTAGATGAGGGAATTAAATATAACATCTACAAGTTTGCAGATGACACAAAGCTGGGTGGCAGTGTGAGCTGCGAGGAGGATGCTATGAGGCTGCATGGTGACTTGGATAGGTTGGGTGAGTGGGCGGAAGCATGGCAGATGCAGTATAATGTGGATAAATAGGAGGTTATCCACTTTGGTGGCAAGAACAGGAAGGCAGATTATTATCTGAATGGTGTCAGATTAGGAAACTGGGATTGGCAACGAGACCTGGGTGTGTTTGTACATCAGTCACTGAAAGTAAGCAAACAATGAACAACAGGCAGTGAAGAAAGCTAATGGCATGTTGGCCTTCATTGTGAGAGGATTTGAGTTTAAGAGCAAGGAAGTCCTATTGCAGTTGTCGAGGGCCCTGGTGAGACCGCACCTGGAAAATTGTGTGGAATTTTGGTCTCCTAATTTGAGGAAGGACATTATTACTATCGAGGGAGTGCAGTATAGGTTCACCAGGTTAGTTCCAGGGATGCCAGGATTGACATACAGTGCCCTCCATAATGTTTGGGACAAAGACCCATCATTTATCTATTTGCCTCTGTACTCCACAATTTGAGGATTGTAATAGAAAAGAATCACATGTTGTTAAAGTCCATATTGTCAGATTTTATTAAAGGCCATATTTTTAAGGCTTTTATTTTATTAAAGGCTTATTTTAAGAATAAGGAGTAAGCCATTTAGAACGGAGACAAGGAAACACTTTTTCTCAGAGAGTAGTGAGTCTGTGGAATTCTCTGCTTCAGAGGGCGGTGGAGGCAGGTTCTCTGGATGCTTTCAAGAGAGAACTAGATAGGGCTCTTAAAAATGGCGGAGTCAGGGGATATGGGGAGAAGGCAAGAACGGGATACTGATTGGAGATGATCAGCCATGATAACATTGAATGGCGGTGCTGGCTCGAAGGACTGAATGGCCTACTCCTGCACCTATTGTCTATTGTCTATTGCCATTTTTATATATTTTGGTTTCACCATGTAGAAATTACAGCTGTGTTTATACATAGTCCCCCCATTTCCGGGCACCATAATGTTTGGGACACATGGCTTCACAGGTGTTTGTAATTGCTCAGGTGTGTTTAATTGCCTCCTTAATGCAGGTATAAAAGAGCTCTCAGCATCTAGTCTTTCCATTACCTTTGGAAACATAGGCTTATGAAAATTAACTGATTGGAACATCATTAAGAAGAAAGAGAGCACTGGTGAGCTTATTAATCGCAAAGGGACTGGCAGGCCAAGGAAGACGTCCACAGCTGATAACAGAAGAATTCTCTCTATAATGAAGAAAAATTCCCAAACACCTGTCCGACAGATCAAAAACACTCTTCAGGAATGAATTTGTCAATGACCACTGTCCGCAGAACACTTCATGAACAGAAATACAGAGGCTACACTGCAAGATGCAAACCACTGGTTAGCCACAAAATTAGGTTGGCCATGTTACAGTTTGCCAAGAAGTACTTAAAAATGTCAACCACAGTTCTGGAACAAGGACTTGGGGACAGATGAGACGAAGATTCACTTATATCAGAATGATGACAACAGCAAAGTATGGAGGAGAGAAGGAACAGCCCAAGATCCAAAGCTTACCATCTCATCTGTGAAACACGGTGGTGGGGGTGTTATGGACTGGGCATGTATGGCTGCTGAAGGTATTGGCTCGCTTATCTTCATTGATGATACAACTGCTGATGGTAGTAGCAGAATGAATTCTGAAGTGTATAGACACATCCTATCTGCTCAAGTTCAAACAAATGCCTCAAAACTCATTGGCCGGCGGTTCATTCTACAGCAAGACAATGATCCCAAACATACTGCTAAAGCAACTAAGGAGTTTGTCAAAGCTAAAAAATGGTCAATTCTTGAGTGGCCAAGTCAATCACCCGATCTGAACCCAATTGAGCATGCCTTTTATATGCCGAAGAGAAAACTGAAGGGGACTAGCCCCCAAAACAAGCATAAGCTAAAGATGGCTGCAATACAGGCCTGGCAGAGCATCACCAGAGAAGACACCCAGCAACTGGTGATGTCCATGAATCGCAGACTTCAAGCAGTCATTGCATGCAAAGGATATGCAACAAAATACTAAACATGACTACTTTCATTTACATGACATTGCTGTGTCCCAAACATTTATGGTGCCTTGAATTGGGGAAGACTATGTATAAACACTGCTGTAATTTCTACATGGTGAAACCAAAATAGAAAAAAATGTCCTTTATTAAAATCTGACAATGTGTACTTTAACCTCCTGTGATTATTTTTGTGTTACAAATCTTAAATTGCGGAGTGCAGAGGCAAATAAGATTGTCCCAAACAATATAGAGGGCTCTATATGATGAAATGATGGGTCGACTGGGCTTGTATTCACTGAAATTTAGAAGGTGAGGGATCTTATAGAAACAAATAGAATTCTTAAAGGATGGGACAGGCTAGATGCTGGAAAAATGTTTCCGATGTTGGGGGAGTCCAGAGCCAGGGGCCACATTTTAAGTATAAGGGGTACGCCATTTAGGACAGAGATGATGAAAAACTTTTTTCACCCAGGGTTGTGAATCTGGGGAATTTTCTGCCACAGAAGGCAGTGAGGCCAATTCATTGGATATTTTCAAGAGTGAGTTAGATTTAGCTCTTAGGGCTAAAGGAATCAAGGGATATGGGGAAACAGCAGGAACGGGGTATTTTTTTTGGTTGATCAGCCACGATCATATTGAGTGGCGGTGCTAGCTCGAAGGGTCGAATGGCCCACTCCTGCACCTATTTTTCTATGTTCTATGTTTTCTATGTTTGTACGTTCTCGCATAAGTTTTCCCTGGGTGTTCCAGTTTCCTCCCACATTACAAAGACGTACAGCAGGGGTTCCCAACCTTTTACGTCCCGTTTACCCCTGGCAACTTTACTAGCACCTAACAATGTTATTTCACTAAGGTACACAAAATTGCTGGGGAAACTCAGCGGGTGCAGCAGCATCTATGGAGCGAAGGAAATAGGCGACGTTTCGGGCCGAAACCCTTCTTCAGACTGATGGGGGGTGGGGGAAAGAAAGAAGGAAAAGGGGAGGAGGAGGAGGAGCCCGAGGGCGGGCAGATGGGAGGGTGGGAGGAGACAGCTAGAGGGTTAAGGAAGGGGAGGAGACAGCAAGGGCTAGCCAAATTGGGAGAATTCTATGTTAATGCCATAAGGACGCAAGGTCCCCAGACGGAATATGAGGTGCTGTTCCTCCAATTTCCGCTGTTGCTCACTCTGGCAATGGAGGAGACCCAGGACAGAGAGGTCGGATTGGGAATGGGAGGGGGAGTTGAAGTGCTGAGCCACCGGGAGGTCAGGTAGGTTATTGCGGACTGAGCGGAGGTGTTCGGCGAAACGATCGCCCAACCTACGCTTGGTCTCACCGATGTAAATCAGCTGACATCTAGAGCAGCGGATGCAGTAGATGAGGTTGGAGGAGATACAGGTGAACCTTTGTCGCACCTGGAACGACTGCTTGGGACCTTGGATGGAGTCGAGGGGGGAGGTGAAGGGACAGGTGTTGCATTTCTTGCGGTTGCAACGGAAAGTGCCCGGGGAGGGGGTGGTGCGGGAGGGAAGGGAAGAATTGACGAGGGAGTTGCGGAGGGAGCGGTCTTTGCGGAAGGCAGACATGGGGGGAGATGGGAAGATGTGGCGAGTGGTGGGGTCACGTTGGAGGTGGCGGAAATGGCGGAGGATTATGTGTTGTATTTGCAGGCTGGTGGGGTGAAAGGTGAGGACCAGAGGGACTCTGCCCTTGTTGCGTGTGCGGGGATGGGGAGAGAGAGCAGTGTTACGGGGTATGGATGAGACCCTGGTGTGAGCCTCATCTATGGTGGCGGAGGGGAATCCCCGTTCCCTGAAGAACGAGGACATTTCCGATGCCCTGGTATGAAATGTCTCATCCTGGGAACAGATGCGGCGTAGGCGGAGGAATTGGGAGTAGGGGATGGAGTCTTTACAGGGGGCGGGGTGGGAAGACGTGTAGTTATGTTAAGTTATGTTAAGAAATGTTATTTCACTTATTTTTGAACAACTAATGATGAACAGATACCGGTATACCAGAACCAAACACAGTCAGTCAATGAGAAAAAAATATGTACAAATCCCGAATCAACAAATTTACCCCCTGGGTAGGCGAAAATTATCCCCAGGGGGTAAATATACACCAGGTTAGGAACCTTTAACGTACAGGTTTGTAGGTTAATTGTAATTGGGACGACAGATGGCACAATGGGCTAAGTGTTCGGCTGGCAACCGGAAGGTAGCCGGTTCGAATCCCGCTTGGAGTGCATACTGTCGTTGTGTCCTTGGGCAAGACACTTCACCCACCTTTGCCTGTGTGTGAATGTGTGTGAGTGATTGGTGGTGGTCGGAGGGGCCGTAGGCGCAGATTGGCAGCCACGCGTCCATCAGTCTGCCCCAGGGCAGCTGTGGCTACAGAAGTAGCTTACCACCACCGAGTGTGACTGAGGAGTGAATGAATAATGCGATGTAAAGCGCCTTGAGTATTAGAAAGGCGCTATATAAATCCCATCCATTATTATTATTATTATTATTGTAAACATTGTCTCTCGTGTGCAGGATAGTGCTGGTGTACGGGGATCACTGGTTGGTGTGGACTCGGTGGGCCTGTTACCGTGCTGTATCTCTAAACTAAACTAAACTAAACTAAACTAAACATGCCAGTTTGTGATGCCATAACAGCGGAGGTTATGTTTACACATCTATCTATTTTTTATTTTATTTACATTTGGCAGACCATGTGCCTGGTTGCATTAGCTCTGTGATAGTGTTCATTCATTGAAAGTATCTGCCAACTCTTTCTCACTATAACCTTATAGTGGGATCCTATATTTGATTACCACCCACTAAGGACTGAAAGCCTCACTTCTCAGTACTTTAATTATTTAATGTTTTTTATCTGTGAGTCAAGCCAATATATCAATTAAATCAAAACTATCATGAAAGTTCACTTTTATAAGAGGTTTCGTTTTAGTTTAGTTTAGAAATACATCGCAGAAACAGGCCCTTCGGCTCACCGAGTCCACGGCGATCAGTGACCCCTGTACACTATCTACACACTTGGGACAATTTACAATCTTACCAAAGCTAATTAACTTACATGCCTGTCGGTTTATGGAATATGGGAGGGAACCAGAGCATCTGAGGAAAACCCACGTGGTTACAGGGAGAACGTACAAACTCCGTACTCCCGTTCTCAGGATTGAACCCGGTGCTGGTTCTGGTGCTGTAAGGCAGCAACTCTACACCTGTGTCACCTTGCTGCCGACTAACGGGTAAGGGAACATTCTGGAGGAAAATCATACGATCATATGACCATAAGTGATAGGAGCAGAATTAGGCCATTTGGCCCATCAAGTCTACTCCGCCATTCAATCCTGGGTGATCTATCTCACCCTCCTAACCCCATTCTCCTGCCTTCTCTCCACAACATCTGACACCTCTACTAATCACAAATGTATCTATCTCTGCCTTAAATATATCCACTGACTTGTCCTCCACAGCATTCTGTGGCAAAGAATTACACAGATTCACCACCCTCTGACTAAATAAATTATTCCCCATTTCCTTCCTGAAAGAATGACCTTTAATTTTACTTCGGAATCACGTGAGTGACTACGTGAAGAACCCCGCTTACGATGCATGCGTGTCATATCGCTACACGCATTCGAACTCGTCATCGCTGGAGGAAGGACGTTCCTCCAAATCGGCAGTGGTTGAACCTGCAACAGGAACGTAAGGGAACTTCGTTTTCTTTACTTACCCTTTTTTATCTAGAAGGCTGATGAAGCTGGCTGGGGAGAGTCTGCAGATTTGCAGGCAGCCAGCAGCGGCCGGGGCCCGTTAATTACTTTTAAACAGGAACGGAGCCGACTTTAGCGCCAGGACAACGGTCGCTGGAGCAGTTTTCCCGACAACCCGGAAACAGCCCCACAAGTCGTTTAGTGGATTTAATAATTCATGGATCCGAGGGGCTGGAAGGTGCGGAACTGGCGTGTTAACAGGGGTTCCGCTGGTCTAAAAATAGCGGCGAGCGGTCAGTGCCCGAGAGCACTGAGTACACGTTGGACCCGTTGGACCCGCTGGAGCACCGCAGAGGCAGGGGGGGAAAACAGACAGCAGCAACAGGCTGAACTCCCGTAATGGGAATAGCTGTGCCAGACTTACCCCCCCCTGACTTTTGCTCCCGTTTTTTCGCGCCCGACTTTTGCTCCCGACTTTCCCTCCCGATTTTTGCTCCCAACTTCGCTCCCGCGCCGGCCCCGGCTGGTCGGGAGAGGTAGGCATAATCAGAGTCGTTGACTTCGAGGAGTCCGACTCTGAATAGCCGCGAGCGACCAGTGCCCGTGCGCACTGGGGGTCGGTTGGAGGGGTTTTAGGAGCAGCCACGAGCGGACAGAGCAGCAGGGAGCGAGAGGCACAGACTCCCAATAAGGGAGCAAGTGCAAATCACACCAAAACGGGTGGAAGAAAGAAAGAATCAGCACCACCATCTCCCGAAAGGGAGCGAGTGCAAATCACACCAAAACGGCTGGAGGAGCTCCTCCATGGTGGCAGTCCCAGAAATATGGAGGCTAGCCACAGTGGGCAAAAGGTAAGTCCCACAGCGGTACCCCGTGTGGGGCCGCAAGATATCTCTTACTCCTCGGAGGAGAGTGGGCAGGACCAAATTTGGTCAGACCCTGACCAAGGCACAGGTTTACATTACCCTGAAGGAGGGGAGAAAGTGGACTCTGCATTTCACCCTGTGTAGGAAATGGACAGAGCAACGCGTAGAAAGGCTGTAAAGAAGCTGCAGGACGTCAGTGGCGAAGGTGCCGGGGACCTGCAGCAGCAGCCGCCGGCACAGGCAACTTGTATGGAGACATCAGCTGTGCCGGATTTAAACCCCGCGCCGGGAAAATCAAATCCTAGACCGGGCGGGAAGGCAAAGCGCAAAGTACATCACTGCGAAAGTGATGTGGAGAAACAGCCTCCGGATAATACTTACCGATACCGAAGTAAGGATGAGCAGCTGCAGGATATAGCGCAGCCAGCAGCGGCCACTTTCGCGGAGCTGGGAAACCGGTACTAGTGGCTGCAGCATGTTCGGCCGTCAGCGACAGGTGCCGGGGAGTACCGGGACTGCGAGCAACGGCACAATTATATGGGGCGGCCGGGAGCGACCAGGCATGGTGACCGGCTGCGGCAAAAACCTCGTACGACTAGTGCCCGAGAGCACGTAGGTCGGCAGGAGCGGTTGGATAAAAGTACATGTCTACATATCACCTGCAAGCCAATACCTTTGCTGAGGTGTTGGCAAGACATTTACCTCCGGGAAATTGTGGGGCTCTGAATGTGGCCAGTGTTAACTGAAATATTTGGAGACACGTTGGTCAGGATGCTGGCTTCAAATCTGACCAGTTAGCCTTACTCACAGGTGTGCTTTTGTTCCCCTGAAACAGACATTACTGGAACAGACATTACTGTGTAATCCTGAGATGGGAATGCTATCTATCAGGAATTGTATTGGACTGCTGGATCCTTTAGTCTTAGCAGTAACCAAAAACATAACAGGACAAGGTATTGAACTGAAAGAAAGTTCTAAAGTCCTATCAGCGGGATATTAACGGCCGCACCATTAGAAATAAACATGACACTGGTTCACCAGGATGCACTGGCCTTATATGCAATCCTGGAACCTCCCAAACCACTGATATAGAATGTGGAGGTATTCATTACTTGCTCCTTAGTTCAGCATGTACTGAACTGAACGTCATTCAGACAAGGAAGCAACAAATTGAAGCATTATTAAACTACGTACACACATTATAGATGTTATGGAGACATCCAATAAGAATCACAGAAATTTGTGTACTAAATATCCTTATCATAGTCAGAGGTGGTTGCCACTTCATCTTAGGTTAATGGAACTTCGTACTTGTATTCTTTCAGATGGGAACTTTGTGTCATCTTCTGTATTGATCCTAGGGTACTATTTGGCAAGCATCGTATCAAGATATGCTGGCTAGATTACCAATTGGAGGTACCCACAGATGTGTTAAACTACAGGTCATCTGCGGTTCACTGCTAACACAGTTCACATGGCACTGACTTTGCTGGTAATATGGACAGCCTTAATGGAGACTGGCAGGGAACTAACTATCCATCAGACTGCTAGTAGAATTGGCATAGAGACTGTGTGCCAGCCATATAATATCAGACATTATCTAATTACTGAACGCAGTCACGCGTCATTCAAACAATTTATGGGTCATTCTGACAGGCTAATGAAGTAACCGACTGACGCCACTATGGCGCTAGATGTGGGTACATTTGTTAGGCATGGTCATAACCTAACATTAACAGTGACCAGTTTTATGGACACCGGGAGTAGTATGTCAACTATGGGTAGAAACTTACCGACACCATGTGACTATCTGGCCAACTCTATTTGTAAATTGAATTGAATTCTTATTTTATTCAGACATTTAGGTCTGAACGAAATGATATTGCCTGCAGCCATATAAGAATAAACAACATATTATAAACAACGGTGGTAGAAGGCAGAACCATTCATCACCATCCATCATAGACCTAACTTACTGGTTCTTTCTAGCAACATGGAGAGTTACCCATGTTACTATCTATATTAACCTATTTATTGTACAATTGAAAGCACCTCTTGTACACCTAGGACTGACGGACCATAGGCGGAATCTTTTCAGCGGGTCGCAGACAGTCCACTCATTCAACAGTACTTGGTATTCTCTAGAAATAGGGAGTACGTTCATAACTATTATCACCCACAGATCGATAAACAGCCATCTGTTCTGGAATTCCTGGCAAGCCTCCATTACGATGAGAGGCTTAGTCATAGTACCACAATTGCGCCAGGAGTGCTCTGTCTACATACCTGTCGAAGGTACAGAGCGACATTCTGTGGGGACACACACACTGGCAACAAAACTCATTAAGGGCATGTTAAAATTAATCCCCAAGAACTAGGTACATTCATATATGGGATGTGAGTTTTGTACTGACCAAGTTAAGAAACTGGTCTCCAGCTACAGCTCTGTCATTACAGAAACTGACTATGTAAACAGTCATGCTGATGGCCTTGGTCACGGCGCAAATAGTCCAGTCACTACAGAAACTAAGGCTGGACAACATGATGATTTCATCAGGGAATTAAACCTGTCACATCAATCAAAGGGTCAAACCGAACAGACAGGGGTCAGCAGGCCTAAAAACAAAGTACAGAGCCTATACGACAGATGGTCATTGCTGTATTATAACTCATTTACTATCATACATGAAGTATGCTAGATCATCAGAGGGAGGAAATGTCACGTTTACCAGCTACTAATAGCCACTCAAAACAGTGACAGTCCAGATCATCTCTAAATGGCTAAGCTAGTCCTGACAAAGGCTGGAGTGGACTCTAAGGATAAATTAAATCTTACTCCATCAGGGCTGCAGCTACATTGGCAGCTATGAAGCTGGACGTACCAATGGACAAAACCCTCAAGACAGTAGAATGGTCAACGGAGGAAACTATCCAACGACTTTATAACAAACCAGTTATTGAACCTGGAAGAATTGCAGAAACAATTTTAAGTTCTGCATATAATTCACCGCATAAATAGGGGCAATAATTGGAATTAATATTTTACAGTTGGGTTTCAATATCGTATTATGTTTAATGATGTTAACATCATTCTCCCCACAACCAAGGCAGTTGTGAAGCATGGACTCGTTCCACGGCATGAGGTCACAGAGCTTTGAAGTCTTCACGTAGTCACTCACGTGACTCCGAAGTAAAATAGTAAGATTAAACGAGAACTTACCAGTTTGAAGTTTGATCTGTATTTTATGAGGAGGAACGTTGAGGGAATACGTGCCCTCCGCTCCCACCCTCGATTAGTCATATCTTAAACTGGTATCTCTTTGATAATCTTACTATATTAGGTCATTATAGTGTTTCTGTGACCTCACACCGCTGCTTTGAAGGATGACATGCATGTGTCGTAAGCGGGGTTCTTCACGTATTCCCTCAACGTTCCTCCTCATAAAATACAGATCAAACTTCAAACTGGTAAGTTCTCATTTAATCTTACTATTCTGAGGTTATGACTTCTTGTCCTAGGCTCTCCCACTAATGGAAACATCCTCTCCACATCCACTCTATCCAAGCCTTTCACTATTCTGTACGTTTCAATGAGGTCCCCCCTCATTCTTCTAAACTCCAGCGAGTACAGGCCCAGTGCTGACAAACACTGAAACAAAATACAGAGAGAGGCTACTAACATTAATCTGCTGGGAAAATCCAATGACACAGTTAAGTTTGCCACAAGCCGAAAAATTTACATAAGGGAGTTAGCTGTTCTTCCCAGAAAAATAGCGTGGATTTATTCACTGAAGACAGACACAAAATGCTGGAGTAACTCAGTGGGACAGGCAGCATCTCTGGAGAGAAGGAATGGGTGATGTTTTGGGTCGAGGCCTTTCTTCAGACTGGTTGTCAGGGGAGAGGGAGTCTGTAGATATGGAAGGGTAAGGTGTGAAAATGACAGATCAAAGCAGACGACGATAAGGAAATGTAGAATGGTTAATTGTTAGCTGAGGGGAAGGTGACAAGGGGGCCTACAATCAGCAAAATGAATCAGAAGGAGACTGAGACTAGTCGGAGAACTAGGTGGGGGAGGGACGGAGAGAGAGGGTAGGCAAGGGTTACTTGAAGTTAGAGAAATCATAAATCATACCGTTGTATGCTGTCCAAGCAAAATATTGGTCTTTTAGAAATTTCTGAGGGAGGCATCATGGATTAAAGTGAGGTTATCAGAAGACAGAGGAATTGTAAAGCTTTTTGAAGGAAAGCTTCCAGGTTTTAATCCTAAATAGTTTCTTCCCAGCTGTTATCAGGGAACTGAATTATCATAGAAACATAGAAACATAGAAAATAGGTGCAGGAGTAGGCCATTCGGCCCTTCGAGCCTGCACCACCATTCAATATGATCATTGGCTGATCATCCAACTCAGTACCCTGTACCTGCCTTCTCTCCATACCCCCTGATCCCTTTAGCCACAAGGGCCACATCTAACTCCCTCTTAAATATAGCCAATGAACTGGCCTCAACTACCTTCTGTGGCAGAGATTTCCAGAGATTCACCACTCTCTGTGTGAAAAATGTTTTTCTCATCTCGGTCCTAAAGGATTTCCCCTCTATCCTTAAGCTGTGACCCCTTGTCCTGGACTTCCCCAACATCGGGAACAATCTTCCTGCATTTAGCCTGTCCAACCCCTTAAGAATTTTGTAGGTTTCTACAAGATCCCCCCTCAATCTCCTAAATTCTAGCGAGTACAAGCCGAGTCTATCCAGTCTTTCTTCATATGAAAGTCCTGACATCCCAGGAATCAGTCTGGTGAACCTTCTCTGCACTCCCTCTATGGCAATAATGATCCTAGCACAACTAGAGAGCAGTCCTGAACTACTAATGGCAGACATTATAAAATCAATCTCAAAGGCAAACAATAGGAAGGAGAGGATCTATGGTTGCGCTAAATCCAGATGACGGGACATGGGATGATGGGACGAATAGTCAATGCATGGTTGGGGTTTGTGAAATGGAAAACACAAACTGTTGCAACTATCAATAGACAGCACTGTTAATGATATTGATGTTAACATTGTAATCACTGGGTCATAAAGTGGATTGAAGTGGAGATGAATCCAATCATTGAACGTATGGAATCATGGTGAGAATGAAAACAAAATACATTTGGTCAATGCATTTAAAGAAACTGCACATTAGATGAAGTAATTCGGATTTTGACTATATAAAATAGAACCATTGTGGGGGGATGTTTTTTAGTGTTTATTGTTCAATTCTTTAATGTGTCTTATCTTTATCTGTGTGCTGCATGGCAAGACAAATTTCACTCCTCCAATTGGTGTACGTGACAATAAATGTCCTTTGTCCTTTGAATAATGGTTACGTTAAAATTTAAAGGTGACTCATTTGGAATAAAATGTAAGATTGTATATAAAATTAAAAAGAAACATTAAAATATCTAGCACGTCATTGTTCCTATCCCAAGAAAGGAACAAGGTGAAAGGGGAAGATTATTGATCTTTCATCAGAAGATTTCTTAATAATCAATTGTTAGTGTCCATGGCCTGATTGGGGATGAAAAATATAAGACATAGAATGAGACAGATTAATGCTTTAATGAAAACTTATAGATGGGTTTATTTAGATATGGTTTGAGGATTAATAAAGTGGCAGAGCCATAAAATCACATTATGGGCCCTCTCAAAGTCATGGAGGTGTGAGTAGGCATGTATCTTATAAATGGTTCAGCTCTGTATTCATTGCACCCAATTCAGTTTTAATATGCAGACAACATGGGCATTCATTTAGTCATGGGCCCTATCACATTGGCTGGAACAGGGAAGAAAAAACATAGAAAAAGTTATTTGTTTCTCTTAAAATTTCGACAGTCACATCAAATCAGTAACAAAATCGGCCTACTATCACCTCAAAAACGTAGCAAGATTAAGAGGACTCATGTCAGCTCAAGACTTAGAAAAACTTGTACATGCCTTTATTAATAGTAGGCTAGATTATTGTAACGGTCTCCTTGCAGGTCTTCCAAAAAAAACTGTCAGGCAGCTACAGCTTGTTCAGAACGCTGTTGCTAGAGTTCTAACAAAGACCAAAAAATTTGCGCATATTACACCAATTCTTAAATCCTTACATTGGCTCCCTGTATGTCAGAGAATTGATTTTAAAATCCTGCTGCTCACCTATAAATCACTACATGGTTTAGGGCCAAAGTATATCACTGACATGCTTCCACTATATGAGCCTTCTAGACCGCTAAGACCTTCTGAAACCAATCTGCTAGTGATTCCCAGAGTAAATACAAAACATGGGAAAGCAGGATTTAGTTACTATGCAACAAATAGCTGGAATAAACTTCCTGAAGATTTAAGACTTGCCTCAACTTTGACCACTTTTAAAACAAGACTGAAAACTTTTATGTTTACTTTAGCTTTCAGCTAAATCTTAACTATATTGCACTTTTAACTTTTGCACTTTTTATAATGCATTTTTAATTTTGCTTTTCTTTTCTTTAAGTTCTTCTATTTTATTTCATTTTATTATTTCATTTATTGTATGACATGTTTTTATGTGAAGCACTTTGAGTCTGCCTTGTGTATGAAATGTGCTATATAAATAAAGTTGCCTTGCCTTGCCTTGCCTTAACACCCCCCCCCCCCCCCCCCCTTTCTGCATTGCATCAACTCACTCAGTTGTGTTGGAGGCCATTTCTCCAGACCCTGTCATCTCTAGTTTGGAAGGAAGCAAGTGTAGTCGAGGGCAACACCTAAACAGGGAAAAGCAAAGCGCTCAGTTTCATTTCACAATCCTTGAATAAGCCCCTTGAATAAGGTTGAGAAGGATGTTCCTCCCAGAGGCCATTCGGGCTGTAAACTCCTATCTCACCAGGGACTAACTTTACTGAAACATACTACAGGTGCACAACCTTTTATCCGAAGATCCAAATAACGAAAACCTCCGAATAGCGGCCATTTTTTCGGTCCTTGAAGAAAGGTCCTTGAAAACGTTCACCGAGGGCGGCCCGCAGAGGTGACAGCGGAACCTCCGGTCGGTCCTCGAAGAAAGGGGAACTAAATCCCCATTCATAAAAGAGAAGGTGAGGGTATATTGTGCGGGAGGGTTAATAATTGACAATATGCTGCTGCCTGCCCGCTGAGTTAAAAAGTTCCCACGGTAGACTCACGAAACACAGTGTTTCGTGAGTCTTGCGTGGGAACTTTTTAACTCAGCGGGCAGGCAGCAGCAGATTGTCGCTCGCTTCAGTTTCACCCCACCTACACCCCTCTGCTTCCCGGCCATGTGTGTGACCCCTTCCCTCCCCTCTCCAGCTCCCCGCCCATTGCACCGGCGCGGGGGCTTTGCACTGTCTTCACGTCGGTGATTGCAGCAGGTCAGTGCCAGTCACCGGAGACGTCAGGACCAACGGGACACCGACCCCCAGGCCCACTGCAAGCACGGAGATCCCAGAGACCCACAGCCAACAGCAGCCCAGCCCAGCCCCGCTCCAACTACAGAGGGACCTGGGTTGCGGATGACGGGGCGCAGCTTGGGGCGTCGTAGGGGCCCATCGGGGAGCGGGTTCCTGTTGGTCCTGACGTCTCCGGCCACCTGCCATCCTCCGGGAGCTGTACCGCCCTTGCAGGAGAGTGGGGTTGTTTGCAGTTGCAGAGGGAGCGGGCAAGGGCGGTACAGTTCCCAGTCTCAGCTCCAGTCCAGGGGGGTGGCCGGAGACGTCAGGACCAACGGGACACCGACCCCCAGGCCCACTGCGAGCACGGAGATCCCAGAGACCCACAGCCAGCAGCAACTCCAGCCCAGCCCCGCTCCAACTCCAGAGGAACACGTAGGGGCAGAAGCTGATGGTGTACAAGGTACGTCTTGTTCTTGGGGTGGCGGATGAGGGGGCGCAGCTCGGGCTGTGGGCAAACTGCCACTTGTCGCCGTAGCGGCCCATTGGGGAGCGGATTCCTCTGGAGTTGGAGGGGGGGGGGGGGGTTATTGTGCTGTTTGATCGCCCCCTGCTATCCCAGGGACAGGGAGACACAGCGGCTTTTTAGACTGGTGGGCAATCACTTCCAAAGTTCTGCCCACACAGTCAGTACACCTCTCCTACACTGCATTTCATACAAACATTTATTCTGCAAGAAAAAACTACATTGAAGACTCAAACTCGCGACCGAGTTTACTGCCGCGATCAAGGCGCAAACTCGCGACCTTGCGGATATGAGCCGAGCACTCTACCACTGAGCCAGCCATTAAAATCTACGCTAAAAAATTTCCATTCCGAAGACCGACAAATTCTGAATTACGAAAAGTGTCTGGTCCCAAGGCTTTCGGATAAAAGGTTGTGCACCTGTACTGGGTTTTTTTTTAATAGCTGTTTTTTTTCCCTTTTTCCTTCTGCCCCCAATATTTAATATGTAAAAGAATATGTGGTTCTGTTCCATTCTGTTTGTAGTTTGTTTGTTTTTTGCACAAAGTCCGCAAGCATTGCCACTTTTCATTTCACTGCACATCTCGTATGTGTATGTGACGAATAAACTTGACTTGACTCTGCAGACTGACCACACATGTGATGTTAAAATTAGAGCCTTTTATGGCCCTGTCCCACTTCGGTGATTTTCCAGGCGTCTACAGGCGACTGTCAAGTTGCTGGCAGTCGCCTGAAATACCGACAACTGGAACGGCGACTGTCAGAGTGGAACACACACAAACATACACACATCGCAAAGCGCGGGGATGCAAAGCCAAGGTGATACAGACACACACCACGATGAACAGGCAGGTTGGCGATGTAATTAAGACGGCTAAAGCACAGCGTACGGTAAGTCCTTTAAAAGAAGAGGGGCGAGGGGGAGAAGGGGGAGAATGAATGAATGAATACGTTTATTGTCATTGCACAATACTGTGCAACGAAATTCCATTTCATCTCCTCCGGTTAAAAACAATACAAACACGACAACCATTGACACATATGTACACTTATTAGTAAAAATAAATAGGTGTTTTAAAAGAATTTAAAAGAATTTAAAAGAATTTGGCGGCATTTCTTAGAATTACATTTTGCTTCCCCAGCATTCTCTGTTGGAATTTAGCTATTTTATCGCACATGGGTAGAAACTATTCTTTAGTCTACCGGTGCGAGCCTTCAGAGTCCTGAATCGCCTCCCAGAGGGTAGCAGAGTAAAAAGGTGGTTGGCAGGGTGGGATGTGTCCTGCTTGATATTTGTGGCCCAGCGCAAGCATCGGGCCCTATATATGTCATCCAAGGAGGGCAGTTGGGCGTTTGTAATGCTCTGCGCAGTTTTTATAATTCCCTGCAACGCCCTCCTCTCAGCCACAGTACAGCTAGCAAACCACACCAGGATTCCATAGGAGAGGATACTCTCCACGGCGCATCGGTAGAAGGACAACAGCAGCGGCTGTGAGATGTTTGCTCTCCGCAGAGACCTCAGGAAATACAGCCGCTGATGTGACTTCTTCACGAGAGTGACGGTGTTCATTTGCCATTTAAGGTCCTGGGAGATGTTTATTCCCAGGAACTTAAAGCCAGTGACTCTCTCCACCATGTCTCCTTGGGGGGGGGGGGGGGGGGAGAAGGGGGGGGGGGGGGAGAAGGAGGAAGGAGTGGAGACAACTTTTAAGAAGTCAGACAAGTTTTAAGAAGCCAGAGATACACGGCTGTGAAGCTCGGCGGACATTTAACATTACCAGTCGGTTATCCTTGGTTCTGAAAACTACCACTTACGGTTTTTTTTCCCCAATGAGCCAATGAAATTCACCAGTCAGCACCGGCTACAACCTACAAGAACTTACGAGAACCTTTGACCTCCTGGCAACCCACTAGGACCTCCTGGTGACCCACCTATGGCACGAGAATTCTCGCTACATAGAAACATAGAAAATAGGTGCAGGAGGAGGCCATTCGGCCCCTCGAGCCAGCACCGCCATTCATTGTGATCATGGCTGATCGTCCCCAATCAATAACCCGTGCCTGCCTTCTCCCCATATCCCTTGACTCCACTAGCCCCTAGAGCTCTATCTAACTCTCTCTTAAATCCATCCAGTGACTTGGCCTCCACTACTCTCCATGGCGGCTTCATTCTAGTCGCCACTAATATTTCAACATGTTGAAACATTTGTGGGGACCATAACGAGGCCGCAACTAGTTCCCAAAATGCGGGAACTCCTCACGACCATGAAGGCGACTCCCCGGCAACCACCCGCGAACATGTGGCGACCATGTGGTGACTGCCTAAGTCTAAAATGGTGCCTAAGTGGGACAGGCACATTAGGTTACTGGGATAAAGTCACTAATTCTTAATTCCCACTTCCCATTCCATGCTTTTCCCTGTACTTCAGACCCTAAGCTAAATGAAGCTGCATGCTGGAAACTGGTTCGTGGGCTGACCAAAGCATTAACAAATCATCTTGAATTGGGAGCAGCTGTCGAACATCTCCATGCCATATTGAATATCATGTTCTGACCCAACAGCCACATTTGTTAAAGACCTAATCAGTTTAGTCATTCTGTCAAACTTGGTGTCCTACACATCCATATATTATGTTTTCTTGCTGAGCCTAACAGCATAATACCTTGCCTGGGGTGTTTTACAAATTTACAACACAATCATAAGCTTCAAGTGACATCATAAACCATGACAGCAAAACTCAAAGGAATATAGAGAAAATCATCTGATCCTTTGAAAGCATATTAAAGGCTTGTAATGTTACATCAAATACCATTTTCATCCTTGTCTGAGATATTCCAGTATGTTTTTCAGTTCATTTTTTTTCTCGGTCATGTTCTACACATTCTCCTTTTCGTCTGACTCGGACCCTTACATTAAAAGTAGTGCACTAGGCTAGAAATGGATAATATTTCAAGTATTAATGCAGAATTTTACAATGAATATATGTTGCTTTCAGTAACAAAACCCAACAGGAATAAGAAGCCAGCTGTGATTATCGAGATAATAAGTTAAAGGCAATTGAGGACCAGAGGACATAGGTTCAGGATAAAGGGGAAAAGATTTAATAGGAATCTGAGGGGTAACTTTTTCACACAAAGGGTGGTGGGTGTATGGAACAAACTGCCAGAGGAGGTAGTTGAGGCTGGGATTATCCCAATATTTAAGAAACAGTTAGACAGGTACATGGATAGGACGTTTGGAGGGATACGGATTGTCCCGATCCGGAAGTTGCAGCTTGCAGCTGCGGCTCGCCTGCAGTCCGTTTGTCTTTCTGTTTTTTGTTTTCTCTTGTCCCGTTTTTACAGTTTATTTCGGTTTATTTAGTTGTGTATGTGTGGGGGGGGGGGGGGTATAACATGTTTTTTGACTCTTCCTTCGGGGGGATGCAACCTTTCCTGCCGTATCCCCCGTCTCCGTGTCCGTCTGCGCTGAGGCCTATCGCGGAGCTGGCGGCCTCCAACTGCGACCGACCTCGAAGCTGTGGAGGCAGAGCCAGGACTTACCAATGCGAGCCTGGCCGACTTCGGGGCTGTGGTTGCGGTGCGACCCAACTTCCGACCCGACTTTGGAGCCTCGGAGGCTCGGCCGCGGGCCAGTGGACGACATCATCGGGAGCTCGAGTTCTGTTTTCCGGAGCTCCTGCAACTACAGCTGCGTCCGCTAGACCGGAGGGCGGCAGCTTCGGCAGCTTCGACCGCCCCGGGCCGCGGAGTTTGAACCGGCCCGTTTGCGGAGCTTGGATTCAGCCTGCGGGACTTACCTACCATCACCCGGCGGGGTCATAACATCGGAGGCTTGGATTGCCTCAGCGCAGAGGGAGAGCAAGGAGGGAAGAGACAATGACATTGGGACTTTAAACTGTTGAGTGTTTGTTATTTATTCTATGTTATGACTGCAGGCTAAACCATTTCGTTGCACTGAAAAGTGCAATGACAATAAATTGAATCAAATCAAATCAAATCAAATACGGACCTAATGCAGGCAGGTGAACTTGTGTAACTGGGACATGTTGACAAGTTGTGCCGAAGGGCCTGTTTCCACACTGTAACACTATGATTCTATTAAACCAAAGGGTGACATGGTGACACAGTAATTAGTGCTGCCTCCTCTCAGCTCCAAAGTTGTTGTTTGATCCTGAATTCAGTGTTGTCTGTGTGTGGAGTCTTTAAACTCTGCCGATGTCTGTGCGGGTTTCCTTCGGGTGCCATGGTTTCCCCAACATTCCAAAGAGGCGCTTATAAATGAATTGTCTCCAATAAATTACTGCTTCGGTTTAAGTTGATGGGTGAATGAGAGAGGAGATGTTGCAGGGTCATAGTTGCAAAAGGAGGAAAGAAATGGTACTCATGGGATTCTTCCCTCTGGAAGCCACCATTGACCCAGATGTCAGAATGGTCACCTTCTATGTCTTTAAAAGTATAGAATAAGACAAAACACAGGGGACACAATCAATTGCAGATACTGGAAACTTGAGCAAAAAATAAATGTTGGAGGAACTCAGTGGATCAAGCAAGGGAATGGACAGACAACATTTTGGCTCGGGATAATGAAAGGCCACTCTCCGTTGGATTGCAACCTTGTTGTGGTCGGGGAGCTTGTGTGTCTCAGTCACCCCTAGAGCTAGGCCAGCGGGAGATTCATCTCCTGTTAGGGTCTCCCATGCTGGACAGGTCGAAGGTTAGAGGCGAGATGAAGAGTGATCCACTGGTCCTCCAGGTTGGAGGTTGAGCACAGGGCTAACAATCCTGCCTCGTAAAATAAATATGTTAAGGGAACAGCAACTGAAGGAATCAACACTACTGGGCATGATGGACTTCCAGGGCTTTTGACCTGGGGTAGTGTCCAGAAGCTAGCCCAGAACAGACCTTTTCGTTGCTGCCCTACATGCCAAGAGGCATATTAGGCAGTAAGTAAGTCAGTAACAAAAGGCCTAGATAGAGTGAATGTGGAATGGATCTTTTCAGTAATGGGAGAATCCAGAACCAAAGGGCACAGCCTCCGAATAAAAGGACATACGTTTATAATGGAGATGAGGAGGAATTTCTATAGCCAGAGTGCGATGACTTTGTGGAACTCATTGCCACAGATGGCTGTGGAGGCAGAGACATTGTGGATATTTCAAGTGGAGATTGATAGGTTCTTGATTCGGAAGGGCGTCAAAGGTTATGGCGAGAAGGCAGAAGAATGGGATTGGGAGGGAAGAATAGATCAGTCCTGACTGGATGGCTGAGTAGATCTGATGGGCTGAATGGCCTGATTCTCCTCCTATAATAATAATAATAATAAATTTTATTTAATGGGCGCCTTTCAAACATCTCAAGGACACCTTACATAGTATATCGGAATAACATATAATCGGAATAAAAACAAGTAATAAAGACATCACAGAGACACAAATTAAAAACAGGATTCAATCCAAAAACAGAAAATCAAAAACACAGTGTGAAGAGGGAGCAGCGGCAGCCAAAGCGCGCCAGCGTCCACTCTCTCTTCACGGCAGCCATCTTGGACACAGACCTACAAGACTACTCCTATGTCTTATGGTCTTATGGACCTTTCTTCAGACTGATTGGAGTAGGAGGGAGAAAGTTGGAATAGAGAGGTGGAATGGAACAAAACCTGGTAAATGTTAGTTGGTGAGAGGGGGGAGGGGGAGTGTTGGCAGACGGGTGAATTAAGTGACAAGGGATAGAGGTGAAAAGAAGAAAACATTGCGTCAGATAAGGTTAGAAGAGGAGGTGTGAAATGTAAACATAAAACATAGAAACATAGAAAATAGGTGCAGGAGTAGGCCATTCGGCCCTTCGAGCCTGCACCGCCATTCAATATGATCATGGCTGATCATCCAACTCAGTATCCTGTACCTGCCTTCTCTCCATACCCCCTGATCCCTTTAGCCACAAGGGCTGCATCTAACTCCCTCTTAAATATAGCCAATGAACTGGCCTCAACTACCTTCTGTGGCAGAGAGTTCCACAGATTCACCACTCTCTGTGTGAAAAATGTTTTCCTCATCTCGGTCCTAAAAGATTTCACCTTTATCCTTAAACTGTGACTGTAAAGTCGGAGAGAGGGATACGGGTGGGACGTCATGGGGAAGAGGCAAGTGGAGGGGATAAAAGGAAAATATGGGACTCGGAGATGGGAGATGAGTTTGCAGAGAATGGGAAAGGAGCAGAGTGGTAGAAGATGTTGGGATATATGTGTGTACATAAAAAAAGTGCAAAAACATCTCACCAGATTGATTTGTGGGATGTGGGA
This sequence comes from Amblyraja radiata, assembly GCF_010909765.2. Taxonomy (NCBI): domain Eukaryota; kingdom Metazoa; phylum Chordata; class Chondrichthyes; order Rajiformes; family Rajidae; genus Amblyraja; species Amblyraja radiata. The sequence goes on along the minus strand of NC_045958.1, from coordinate 3,992,772 downwards.
TTTGTTCAATGAGCAGCAATTAAGCATGTTAGGCCTATGTTCTTTTGAGTTCGAAGAATCTCATTGTAACATACCACAGGGTCGACTGAGAGACAGAGGGATGTTGGATCTTCTGATTAGTATATCAAGAACCAGGGCTCACGGCTGGATATTCCAGCCTGCGATGAGAAGAACTTTCTTCACCCACAGTGTCATGAATCTTTAAAATTTTCTACCTAAAATGACTGTAATGGCTCAGTTGCTGAATGTGTTCAAGACAACATGTTGAGCCCCCTCGAGAGTGCTTGA